>NC_133470.1:136725097-137025097 GCF_048565385.1 Saimiri boliviensis
GTAGAAACAAGGAGACGAGTTATAAGTCTACATCAGTAGATCAGATAGAGATCATTTGGTCAGAATGATGGTAGTGGAGGCACAGAGAAGCAGACAGATTTGAGATATATATTGTAGATATCAGCAACTGCTAGGAGTAGGTGTATTATAGGATAGAAAAAAACCTTAAATTCAAGCAATTGGTGTGTGTATATATTGTCTGTCCATCTAGATTTTAGGATTCCTCGTAATAAGCAACTGTAGTGTAGTAGTTAAAATATCATGCTTTGGAATAACATTTCCTGGATTTAAATATAGGCTTCAGCATGTACTATATGGCTATGAGCAAGTTATTTCTGAATTTTCTATAATAATAGTAATACCTATTAATAATCTAGGTATTATTATTATTGTCTTTTATACAGATGTGGAAGAAAATAAAAGATTAAATCAAGTAACAACAAGCAAACACAAATAGTAACAAGACACACAACAGAGTACTTGTATATATAAAGACACAATCAATGTTAGCTCTGATGATGACAATGATGATGATGATGGTAGTTCTGTATCACTAATACAGCCTGGTATCTATCAAGTACTCCAGAAATTTCATTCAACCAATGATTGAGTTTAAAAGTCCCTCTTTATTTAAGAAATCTATTTTCCATCATTGTCTCACACCATAAGTTCTTGCAAGTATTCTGATGTAAGTGTCAGGTTAACATTTAGGTTTTAGAACAAATATTTTTAAGGATGGAGTAAACTAAAAGTATCATAGAAAACCTCAGACTGTTTATCTTGAGAGTGTACATATTTGATAAATACACCAATTAAAACTGTAGTATTTAAACATAGCCAGTTTCATCAATTAAAATATTTTATTTGTGTCAATGTACAGCATTCTGCTCAAAGCAGATACCATTTGTACATGAAAAATGGAAAAATTTCCTCTGACACCAAATCAACAAGGTAATCACCTTTAAATGGGCTCTCATTGGTTTGGGTGACTAGGAGATAAGAGTGGAAATGATCATTATGTACTTTTTGTGAACTTAAATACTATTTCCATTTCTGAGTAAGTTATATTTTATCATCATTTACAAGGTTAAATTCTCCCCCCCGCCCTTTTTTTTTTTTTTGAGACAGTCTCACTTTGTTGCCCAGACTAGGAGGCAATGGCACGATCTTGGCTCACTGCAACCTCTGTCTCCTGGGTTCAAGCAGGTCTACCTCAGCTTCCAAATAGCTGGGATTACAGGCGTTGCCACTATGCCCAGCTAATTTTTGCATTTCTAGTAGACATGGGGTTTCATCATGTTGTCCAGGCTGGTCTTGAACTCCTGACCTCAGGTGATCTACTTGTCTCAACCTCCCAAAGCACTGGGATTACGGTTGTGAGCCATCATGCCCTACCTAAATTCCCATTAAGTAAAGAAAAGTTTATTCAGGATGCCTTTGGTGGGAAGAATTTTAATTAAGAAATACCATGAAAAACTCTTTACTGTCTAGAAATTGCACATTACTTTTTAAAAAACTAAAGTAATGTGAAGTTATTATGATTGTTATTTAAATCTGGATATAGTTCTCTTAGCATATTCTTCTCTTAAAGGATAGTGCTACTAAGATCATTGTTGTTCTCAAACATAAATTCATTCATGTTTATATTTAATGTTGCATTTTAAACATATTTGTGCATTTTATGTAGATATAAATATGCAAAACAATTTCAAAATTAGTGTGTCTTTACATGTTTTCTATATTTTATAGCTATATATAGTATGATTATTGCCTTTGAGTTGATAGTCATTATATTTAATGTCAAGAAAAAAATGAGAGTCATCCTGCTATAATTTTGACCATGATCATTCTGATTGAAGTCATTGGGTATTTGGTGCATGAAATGATGACAGTCTGTAAACTTTGAGGAGATTTTTCAACCAAAAAAACACATTTTTTTAAAATAAATTTTTAAAATATATATCCTTAGAATATATCTTTAAAGATTATTATTCAGTGATCTTTTTTGATTAATCAGAAGTCCATTAGTAAAAGACATTATTTGCTTCTCATATCATATTGTAAATAGATATTACATTTCACTCTGCTTGTAGTATAAATATTTTTATATTAGTCATTGAAAATATAATGCATCCTAGTTCAGAGTGGTTATCTCTAGCAAACAGAAAGCTATTTCCTTAGCTATGATTATGCTTAATGGTTCATAAATGCCTGCATAATAATGCTCTTGTTTACTTATCTTTCCTGTTTATTTTCATCACGACTAGTTATTCTTTAAGGCCCTTCATATAATGCAAATTAGTCATTCTATATCCCTAAACCAGAATGTTGAATTTATATTAGATGATCTTGCTGCCTATACTACAATCCCTTTTTAAATACTATAAAATCAATTAGCGCAGTTTTTAATGGATTACAATATTGCAGTTAAAAAGAAGGATATAGATGCATATTACCTTATTTGCATCATTCTGATTATGCTAAAATTCAATTAAAAACAACCAATATTATTTAAAAATAAATAGAAAAGTCAATATCTTTATGAAGGACTCTCACAAATGCCATCTTTCATGTCTTTTTTTTTTTTGAGATGAAGTTTCTCTCTTGTTGCCCAGGCTATAGTGCTGTGGTCCAATTTTGGCTCACTGCAAACTCCACCTCCCGGGTTCAAGCAATTCTCCTGCCTCAGCCTCCCAAGTAGCTAGGATTATAGGTGCCCTCCACCATGCCCAGTTGATTTTTGTATTTTTGGTAGAAAGGGGCTTTCACCATGCTGGCCAGGCTGGTCTCGAACTCCTGACCTCAGGTGATCCACCCTCCTTGGCCTCCAAAAGTGCTGGGATTACAGGTGTGAGCCACTGCACCTGGTCTCATGTTATTTTTAAAGCAACCATAATATATGTGATTACCCTGTAATCAAAACCTTTTTTTTTGTCATTGATATGGGAGAAAGGATCCAAAAAACAATTACTCCTAAAAACAAAAATGGATGTTGTGACTCTGATTTTTCTGTTGGGTGTTGGAGGATGTTTGGTTTTTGAGAAACATCATTACAACAGAAAATAGATCATAAGAAAGAATCAGAGTAAAAAAATAGAGTGTCATCTTGTTGTAGTTTGAACTATGATGATTTTGATTGAAATCAATGGATGTTTGGTGCCTCAAATAATGACAGTCTATAAAGTTTGAGGAAATTTTCAGTGAAAAATTAACCTGGGTCAGAATGGAATCAAGAAGATAAACTTATGTAAAACTAGAATTCAATGTGAGATTGACTTTCATACCAGACAGTTCAAGTATGTTTGAATACATTACTAGGAAATACATAGACACCTAGTTTGAATCAGTCAAGCAGGACTCAGAATACAGATTTCTGGACCAAAACTCATTCCTCATGAAGTCTTTCTGCTTTCAGCAAAGCAGATCCCATCTCCAGTTTAAGTCACTCACAATTTTTCTACCCTCTGTTTAGTATGCTTGGTTCAGGGCATGTAACCTAAGTTGGCTCAATCAGGGTGAAATGCTGTGACAGAAGAGTATTTTGTTGTTTTTGTTGTTGTTATGGAAAGCATGCTATGCATTGTGAAGCCTGCAATGACATTAGTCATCTCACCACCAAAGTAAGCCAGCCTGATGACAAAGGCAAAAAGTACCAAAAGGGGCAGAGCTGAGAGAGTCACTGACCAAATCACAGCTGAAGCTCATCTTACCTTTGGACTTTCCCTTACATGAACCAATAAATTTTTTGTTGTTTAAAGAATTTGAGTTGTGTCCTGTTGCTTACAGCAGTAAAAGCCCTAACTGATTCAAAAGGTGTGTACCTCATGAAGTTGGTAAATGATGATTTTTCTGATGATTGGATATGGGAAAAACTAAAGCCAATGTAAGTCTAGATTTAAGGAAAACGTCATTGTTGTTTCATAAGGAAGCTCTCTGGGGCCATTTACACACCATCACCACAAATGACTGGAGGGATAAATTAGAAGAAAAGGAGAAACAAAGAAATAGAAATTCTTCTGAATCATGCGATCATGTTTTATATATTTGTATTATTTATTTATATAATTATTTTTTTTTTCCTCAGCGGTCCTTGTTCTGAGCAACCATGTCTTAAAGTAAGGATCTTTCCCCTCCAATAGAAAATATTCAGTCTTTCTGGAGCCCTCTACCTGCTATGTTACCACAGCTACAGCTATATCCATGTCCTTGATTTTGCTTTGCATTCTTTGAGTTCTGTATATTGAGAGATTGAACAGTTAACAAATAGTTACATTTTATTATAACAGATAAGGAACTTAGAAATGGTATATAAGCAGCTGAATATATGCGTCTTGAGCACCTATTTCCAAGTGTTAATAAGAATGTTTTCAAATATTATTAAGAATCACCTCCTATCTGATGCAAGTGGTCATTTCACATTTGAAAAGAAGATGTAAGTATTCAACTCTCAATATATATTTTCATGGATTTAGATTATAAAAACTAGACAATATTGACTCTAATAATGTAGTATTTAAAATCACGTAAAGGAATAAAATTGCTATTTGTAGTCTCATTTAAATCAGTTGAGAAACTGATTCTATTAGGTCCTGATTTCATCAGCATGGCTTATAATACTATAAATTGACTTTTTAAAGCAGTATAGTATCATATTTTGTAAAGGGCAGTGATTTGACTTAAGATGGACCTGGATTCTAATCCCAGTTACTTAAGCAGTAATTTAACATAATTTTACCTGAATTTATTCACATATAATTTTTTTTTTAAGAGTCTTGCTCTGTCGCCAGGTGCCAGGCTGGAGTACAGTGGCGCAATCTCTGCTCACTGCAACCTCTGCCTCCTGGGTTCAAGCAATACTCCTGCCTCAGCCTCCCAAGTAGCTGGGACTACAGGTGTGCGCTACCACACCTAGCTAATTTTTGTATTTTTTAGTAGAGATGGGGTTTCACTATGTTGGCCAGGATGGTCTTGATCTCTTGACCTCATGATCCGCCTGCCTCAGCCTCCCAAAGTGCTGGGACTACAGGTGTGAGCCACTACACCCAGTCTCACATATAAATTATAAATAATTATGTCTTCTTCAAAGGACTTTTGTAAAAAAAAATAAAGGTATAAAAAACATTTAACATATAATTGTATTTGAAATAGAAGCTAGTAAATAATAGCTATTATTATTTGAATTCCTTATTTAATTTTGTACATGTAATTAAAAATAAGGCCTATTATTTGTTTGATTAGGATGGTTATAGAAAATGACCAATTTAGGGACAGTTGGCATAGCAATCATAGATCAATCAGTGCAGTTATTTAAGACCCAGATAGGTTGTATAATGGAAGAAAAGCCAAACGTTCCTGCCTTAAACCTCCTGAGAGTAGGATTGTTATCTTCAAAAACATATTGCCTGACATGATTAGTGTGTATCCTGAAATAAAAAATATGTGAAAAAGAAAATGAGGGAAAAGATCACAGCTGTGCATTATGTGTATGTTGTTGACAAGGCACAAAATTACGCTTGAAGTGGAAGGACTATGGTTAGGACAATGATCAATTAAATAAAAGCATAAGCATCAGTATAATAAAGGTCTAAAGATTCCAGGTAAAGTTGTGTAATTAGATTTGTTCTTATCTTTTTAATTATATAACTCATTTGTGGCATAATTGTATCACAGAGAACCTTAATTACAAAATTAGATGATTAAATAGAAATGTGATATTAGACAAAATAAATACTATGACACAGTAACTTTTCACTACCTACCTGATAGCTTGAAAACATCTAGAATGGGAACTAAATAGTATTATGCTCTGTGTAGTGTTTCTGAATTATTTTTAACTTTTAAAAAAATGCCGTTACTACCTGTTTACTATCTCTGAATTCACCCTAAATGTTGATGAGTTTTCTTAACAGAGGAAGATAAAAAACTTGGGACCCAAGAAGACAATGTACAAAATCATAGTATTGATTCAAGTCTAGTGGAAGGAAAGGAGAGACTCAGAGACTATGTGTTGTCACTATATGACTATTCTACACACTTCTGCCATCGATTGAAATTTAAGAGAGACATTTACTGATTGCAGGATGGGCATAAATTCTAGTTCTTGTGAATGTGGTGAGAAATGAGCTTGAATAAAATTCAGTGAGAATAAGGCTTTTACAGGGAGGTGTTTCTCTTGACTTTTGAAGATCATCTTCTAAACAGTAGGATACCTATCTGTTGTAAGTGTAAAACTAAAGCTGTGCATTCAAAAAAATATATCTTCATTTATTCATGTTATATAAATGCTATAATTTTCCCTTGATGATCTAAAATAATATAGGACACTTCCAGTTGGAAAACATAAGTACATTTTTACTATTATCAGCGTGTCCTAATAGTGTGAAAGAAGTTTGTACTTATTTTGTCTTACTATGAATTTCTTCCTCATCCTCTTGTCATATAACCTTACCTATTTTTTTGTATAGGTTTAAAAATTTTGCTTTTCACATTTAGATCTACGCTCTCTCTGCAATTAACGTTTGTGTATTGTGGAGGGTAGTAGTGTTGTTTTAGTATCAGCTTGCTAGAAATAATTAAGTGCATCTGTTCCCAACTCTGCATTCCATGACATCACATAGGTAGCTTGATTACCCATGTTGAGAGTCTTTACACCACAGAAATTGGCCAGTACTGCAAATAAGATTTCCAATCCTGTCCCAGGAAGCTGGTTGTTAAACAGTTCCTGGCCCATCACTTGAAGTAGAGATCTAATTTTGTCCCATTTCTCCTATGGAGAACCAATTGTCACAGCATCATTTAATGACTGATTCATTCTTTACTCACTGAGTTGTAATGTCACTTTAGTCATACACCAAAATAGGTATTATACACTTGTCTAGGTCTTGTCATGACCTCAGCTGAGTTGGAGAAAGCTGAATTGTTAAGTGCTGGAGTAGCTGATTAAAACCCTAAGCCAAAACGAAAGTTAACAGTCAAAATGAGATAAGCAAGAGGCTAAACCAAAAAACAGAAACCAGTTCTGTTTTTCACCTTGTGATAGTGTGCTGGTTGAGCTTCAGATGGATCAGCACAGACATTGGGCTCTCCTCACTGTTAAGTGAGCCATGAACAAAAGGCTCCTGAAGCTTTCTGAAATCAAGGACTGGACAGAGGGCAAGAGAACAGGGCTAGGAGTAGCAAAGTATTGAAAATTAAGTCAGAGTGGATAAAAACTCCATTCCCCCCCCAATAAAGAAGTTTTGGCAGAGGCTCCTGAAAAGAGGGTATGGAGGAGGCTGAGCTGAGTCCTTTACTGCAGCTTCCTTCAGAGAACGCAATACATTTTGGTTGTGCTCTAAGTCTGGTATAGGGAGGGCAGTTTTTCCTCATAAGGCCTGTCAGGTAAAGCCTCTGTGATTGCCAATAGTTGGGCCTAAAAAAAAAAATCACACATCAGATTTTTGCTTGTGATGATGCCATTTTGTTTTATGATATTCTTTCTATCGCTTGTTATAGCTTTCTAAGGCTGGATATCTGGTCAAGCAATTTCCTTCTTCTCTTCTTATTCTTCATCATGTGAACACATTGTTGTTTGGACTTACTTTCTTCCGTAGGAATAACTTGAGAAAAATCCCTCAGAGCGCTTTATGCATTTTCATCTGCCATATATCATTACCTGCCACATATGACCCCAGACCAAGGTTATGTGGATTTCTCAGCTGATAAGTCCCTGGGCCATGCAGGTAACATGAGTTTGGCTTCTAAATTCATGTGAGGTAAAATCCTAGGTGTTTTGATTTGCTAGTAGAAACTTTTTTTTTGTTACCCAAAGCACAGGCTTCCTGTTGTCTCCTTCTGTTGGTGGGCAGGGTTTGTCTACTCTACCTATTCTCTGAGGAAATGGCCTTTAAAGGGTCCCAGCTTTGCACTAGTGTCTCACTTTTGACTCCCTGTCTTGCATGGGCCCCAAGCCCTGTCTTCTATCCCCGTAAGGATGACAGAACATGAATCTTTCTCTACAGACTGTCATGTTCTATGTTCCATTTCAGTTTCTTGATTTCATGTGTGTGATAGGTCAGCTTTCCTAAAAGCAGAGTCTTAAACAGGAATTTGGCATGAAAGTAATTTACTGAGCAAAAGCTCTTATGAAAAACCTGAATAAAGAAAGGGAAGCAGGATAGGGAAGGAGAAAAAAACAACAAGCAAGGATGTGGTCTCAGGTGAAGTCTAGCTTTCAGTTGATCCTCAGGAGAGGGTTTTGGGAGTAGAGTGGGGTGGGCACAAAAGTTCTGGAGCATGAATTTCAGCACAGAATTCTCTCTCTCTGAGACAAGGGTCTCAGACCTTTTATACCCCTGGGAGTTTATGCACCTTATGTGAATAACCTAGTGGAACAGAGTGCATAACCTCCCAGGAGGAGCCAAGGTAATTATCTCAAGAACAGAGGTAGCTATGAGCTATTAGCAGCCAATACTCACAACGTGGCGGAGAAGGGGGGTGTTGGGAAATAGTGGCCAAGTCTCTTAATGGGTCAACCACAATGTTTGCACTAACATATGACCTGCTTTGCCAGTTTGGTGCACCAATACACTATGTATGTTTCACACATTTCTTTTTTATACTTAATTGCTTATCCGTCTTTATTTATACAAAGTTTGTTATCTCCTTGAAGAAGCCTCTTTCTCGGCTGAATCATCCATGAAGACTATGGACTAATCAAAGTACTCCTGCTTTCAACAGCCAAATACAGTCTTGTGCTGCATAATGACATTTTGGTCAATAACAGACCGCATGCACAACAGTGGTCTCATGAGATTATAACACCATATTTTTACTTTTTCTTTTCTGTGTTTACATATGTTTAGACATACAAATACCGTTATGTTGCAGTTGACTACACTATTCAGTAAGTAATATTCTGTACAGGTTTGTAGCCCAGGAACAACAGGTTATACAATATAACCTAGACATGTAGTAGTCTATATTATTTAGATTTGTATAAGTACTTTCTGTCATGTTTGCACAATGACAGAATTTCTCAGCAGTGCATTTGTATGATGTTCCTGCAGTGACTAAATCACCTAATGATGCATTTCTCACAATGTATCCTTGTCAGTAAGTGATACATAACTGTAGATATAAAGAACTAGAAAATTTACTAGCCTTGCTGTTTTAGTACTGTCTACATATTGTCAGTCTGCATAAGCCATTGGCCTTGCCAGCCAATTGAATATCCACTACTGCAGAGATGCCCTTTCTCAGTCATATGTTTGCTAGTGCTAACATCCCTTTTAGCCTCTCCTATGTGTTACCTCATTGTTCTCAAAGCATGTCATTCTATAGTGGTGACTAGGTTCAAAGACAATTCCAGATATAGAATTGACCTTGACATGTAGAACATGACATACTCGGACTACTGATGTATCTACTGGCCTTATATTTGTATGACTAAAAGAGGTAGCTCAACTGAGTTTTCCCTTAATAACAAGAATTTGATCTCAAAGTAATTTCCTGTCTCTGCCTCTAGATCTGGATTTTCAGCTTTCTTGATACTATTGATATTTTGGGCTCGATAATTATTTGTTGGTAATGAGGCTGCTCTATGCATTACAGAATGTTTAACAACATTCTTGGTGTCTGCCTACTACATTGTAGTAGCCATACCCACCCATTCTCCACTTGTAATGACTAAAAGTGTCTCCAGACATTGCCAAATATCCCTGGGGTAGTAAAACTGGCCCTGGGTGAGAGCCAGTGCTCTAGATATAAAAGAGACTGCATAATAATAATCTCAAGCTGGGCATGGTGTCTCATGCCTGTGATCACAGCACTTTGGGAGGTTGAGGTGGGTGGATCATGAGGTCAAGAGATTGAGACCATCCTGGCCAACATGGTGAATCCCTGTCTCTACTAAAAATACAAAAACTAGTCGGGTGTGGTGGCAAACACCTATAATCCCAGCTACTCAGGAGGCTGAGGCAGGAGAATTACTTGAACCTGGTTTGCAGAAGTGAGCCAAGATCGTGCCACAGCACTATAGCCTGGCAACAGGACAAGACATAGTCTCAAAAAAAAAAAAGAAAATCTCTTAGCAGTATCCATCCCTTTATACATTTTTTATTTTTCCCTTAATTATTTAGGCACTTGGAAGCAAACGACTATGTATCCCTCATAGTACTTAGCATAAGGCCTTGTGTATACTGGTTGATTATTTCTTTGCATATATTAATCAACTACCTATTATTGCTTATTCTTAACATAAAATAAATTTGCTTGATTTTAAAATTCATAAAACATGTGCTGCTTAATGAATTGAGAGCCTAGTTAAGTCTGTAGGAAATCTTTTATTTAAATATTCCAGTCCCAACTTATTTAATATAATGTGTGTTTTTAAATTTCCTAGCACATAGATTTTTTAACAAATTAAATGTTTTTAAATCAAAATCTTATTTAATTTCTATGTAGTTTTTCTTTCATGCAATGAAAATATGGTTGAGTGTGTTTGTCTATATAAGTTAAGAATTTATTTTTAATTGGGTTTACTCAGCCAATTAACTTGTTAGCAATCACAGAATATCTGAAATTATGGCCCATGCCCATAACATTCTAGCTTCACTCTCTTGGCATTGTAAGGACGAGATCATCTTGTTGGTCATCATAAAATAGGTGAGGGGTATGTTTATAAAGGGTAATGATATTAAGTGGAATGGATTAGAGGTGGGGAATAAGCTAATTAAAGGAGAGTAGGTAAAGAAGGACAGGCGGATATTCCATTTATAAAATGGTAACAATTTACTTTAGATCATAATCTAAATTGTTGTGGCATCATCTTCTTCTTCCATTGGAGAATGAGAGGCTGAGGCAGGAGAATTGCTTGAACCTGGGAGGTGGAGGTTGTGGTGAGCCAAGATTGTACCATTGCACTCCAGCCTGGGCAACAAGAGTGAAACTCAAAAAAAAAAAAAAAAAAAAAAAAAGAATTACTAGTTAAGATTAATAAATATTATTTTGGATAGGAAATAGAACATGATTGTAAAAGTATCAGAGCAATTGACAATAATGAATAGAGAAATAAAAATTCCCTTTTCAAAATGCCTCTTCTTAAAGTAATCATCAAGAAGGAAAAGGTTAAAGTATAAAATACAGTTTTTTCAAATATTTTAGAATTTTATCAAATCTGTATTAAATATTGGAACATTTGGTATCATTGTAAAATATATTATGTATCTGGTTCTTGATAACAAGTTTAGGAGGATTCTATGGTCAGTTTTATTCATTGAATTTTTCGAGGCTTCTCTACTCCCACTGGTTCACTTTACTAGAAACAAAAATTTTTTTTATTTAAAAAAAATAATTTTCTTCCAAGGGCAAATCTCACTAAATTATAGCAAAAATGTTTAATAGATGGCAGAGGTGAGGTAATTTACAGACCTCTAACCAAATGCAGCAACATTTGATGTGCCTGATGAATGATGGAACTTTTAGAGATATTTTTGAATTAATTATTTTGTGTAGTCCTGTATTTCATTGGAATTCCACCATTGGCATTGAACATCTACTGTGATAGAAAGAGCATTTGGGTAGGATTAAGAAAATTTTTTATAGTTTCATGTTTGACGCTAGTTCACTAATTTTATGACGTTGAACAAAATACTTCACCTTTCCATGAGTTAGTTTTCTCATCTGTAAGATGAAACGTGAATTCATTCTGTGAAACTATATTTGGTAGGGATTAAAACTTATACAGATTATACTTTACATTTAATAGCTGGAGTAATAAACATTTATTTAGTCTCCTATATAATGATTCAGTCCATTCACATGCTAGGAATCGTGGTACCATTCTCTTTCTCTCTCTCTTTTTTTTTTTTTTTTTTTTTTTTTGAGATGAAGTCTCACTCTGTTCCCCAGGCTGGAGTGCAGTGGCACGATCTTGGCTCACTGTAACCTCTGCCTCCTGGGTTTAGGAAATTCTCCTTCCTCAGCCTCCTGAGTAGCTGGGATTACAGACATGTGCCACTACACCAGCTAATTTTTGTATTTTTAGTAGAGACAAAGTTTCACCATGTTGGTCAGGCTGGTCTCAAACTCCTGACTTTGTGATCTACTCGCCTTGGCCTTCCAAAGCCATTATCAATCTTGACTGCATATGAGAATCAGTGGTGAACTGTTTTAACATGAAGATTCTTGAGCTCTAGTATAGACCTTCTGAATAAGAAATTCTGGGTGTCAGTCTGTG
Source organism: Saimiri boliviensis (assembly GCF_048565385.1). Lineage (NCBI taxonomy): Eukaryota > Metazoa > Chordata > Mammalia > Primates > Cebidae > Saimiri > Saimiri boliviensis. The sequence continues at coordinate 136,737,315 of NC_133470.1, forward strand.
GGATCTGTATTTTAAACAAGCATGAAACTCCTCAGGTACTTCTTTCAGATCTGTTACTGGGTTGAGAACAACTTCTGTATGGTACGAATAAATTATAGATAATAAATCTAGCAACCTACTTGGTGATGTGAGATCAGTACTAAACATAAAGCAAAGGCGAAAATATGTGTAAATATAAATATAATGCAAAGCCTAGAATAAGTAAGCATTGTAAGTGGAGGATGCAGGGTCTGAGTTGGAGTTGAAAAAGGTGGGGAAGGATTACTTGAGGGGTGGAGAGGGAAAGTATTATTTGCAGGCAGGGAAAAATAAGAGCAGTAATGGCCTAAAGATGACACAAGAGCAGTAGGCATTTATTACAGTGAAGTTTCAACAAATTAGACTAGCTAGATGGGTGAAAAATAGAATTCTACTTCCTGGCTTCTTAATTCTTTGTTTGATCAGACCTTTATTAACATCCATTTAATCTGTCATTTTGGTTGGACATGACTGTTAAAATCACATTTCATATATAAGATATTAACATGCTTTCTACTTCATGAAATAACATTGTTGTAATTCTGCATATATATTTTTTATATCAGTCTATCATCATAACAGCCACTTTTTGGTCATTTAACAAGGTTTTCTAAAGCACTTCTGTTCTGCTAAATATTTCGAGATCCCACTTTCTGAATCTATGTATGCCACTGTCAATTTTTCGAAAACAAGTACCATTTATACTTGTAATTGTTTTAATTAACATAATTAAGAATAATCTTGTAGAAATATATTTATAACCTCCACAGTTTTCCAACTTACTAAATTGCCTTTTACCTTTTAAGTACATTTTATTGTGAAATATGATATACATATTAAAATTCCATAAAACATAAATGAATTTAGATGAGTAATTATAAAGTGAATTTCAATGTAACTACCACCAAAGTCAGGAAATAGAACATTGCCAGCCCCACAGAAAATCCCTTTGTGCCCCATTCTGATTATAACTCCTTCACTTCCCACAAGAAGCAATTGCTATTATGGTTTTTCTGATAGTTATTTCTTTGCTTTCATTTATAGATTTGCCACTAATAGATGTGTCTCTGTAATTTTGTAGTTTAGACTTGACTGTATTAAACTTTATGGGTGGGGCAGAGAAACTCACACCTGTAATATCAGTGTTTTGGGAGGCTCAGGTGGGAAGATCATTTGAGCCCAGGAGTTCAAAACTAGCCTGTGTTACAATAGTGAGGCCCCTGCTCTACAAAAATATATAAAATAAATTAGCTGGGCATGATGGCACACACCTGTAGTCTCTGCTGCTTGGGATGCTGAGGTGAGAGGATTGCTTGATCCTGGGAGGTGGAGATTGCAGTAAGTTGTGAACATACCACTGTACTTCAGACTGGGCAACGAAGTGAGACCCTGTCTTTAAAAAAAAAAAAAATTATATGAAAGTAATTGTATGTGCTCTTTTTTGTCTTGCTCTTTTTTTTGTTCCACATTATGTTTATAAGACTCATCTATGTTGTTACAAATAGCTGTAGATTATTTTCATTGCTCAATACTATTTAATTTGGATGAATGCTCTACAGATTGTTTATCCATTTTGCTGTCAGTGAACATTTGAATTGTTTTCCATCTTTGGCTATTTCAAACAATGCTATTCTTTATTTTATTAGGTTGGTACAAAAGTAATTTTGGCTTTTACCATTAAAAGTGACATTAACCTCTTCCAAAAAAATACAAGAAAATCAGGAATGGTCTAATTGCAATAACCGCAATTACTTTTGCACCAACCTAATGCATGTCTTCGGTGCATGAGTGGAATTGATGGGTCACAGAATACACAGTATCTTCAACTGTAATAGATAATGCCAATCTAGATTTTTAAATGTTTTTATACTCTCCCTAGCAGTGTGTGAAAATTCTACAGCAATGCTTGGAATATTTTTGTAGTCATTATACATTTTGCCGAGCAAGTGGGTTTGTTATGACTTGAATTTGTGGTGTGCATTTGCATTTCCCTGGTGACCAGTAAGGTTGAACACCTTTTCCAGTGTTTATTGGCCATTTCAATATCAATTTTTGAAAAGTGCCTGTTCATGACTCTTACTCATTTTTCTGTTGAGTTGTCTTTTTTCTCATTTGTAAGTGTTTTGATGTATCTTGAAAATGAGCCTCTTGTTAGTCATACATGTTGCAAATATCTTTTTCAGTCTTGGTTTATATTTTTACTCTCTTAATAGTGTCTTTTGTTGAATAGAATTTCTTAATTATTACTGTAATCCTATTTTATCCTTCTTACCACTTATGGTTAATGATTTATGATTTTCACTTAAGAAATTCCTACGCCAAGGTCATGCAGATAACCTCGTATGTTTCTCATTTAAAAATTTCATTGTTTTATTCCTCACACAATTACTTTTTCATCTCTAGTTGTTGCTGTTTTTTAACTGTAGCTATTGAGTTCCTTCTCTTTCTACTAAATAATTACTTTTCTGGGAACTATTTCTGATTTTCTTGTATTTTTTTGTATTTTCACTTACTATCATTCTTTTATCACCATAAGGAATTTGTTATGAAAGTAGTATTTAGGATAGTTATAAGTCTGAAGTATCACAAACCTAAATATATGAATTTTAAGCATAATTATTCTCTTAGCATTAATATTGAGCTATCATCCTAATGGCTTGTAGGTTTTGTGAACACTTTCAATGGATAAATGACAGTGTATAATCATTCTATATATTCCTACTTACCTACCCATTTAACAAATGGTTATTATGTTACCAGTGACTTTAACTTCAGCATGGCCTTTAATAGAGTTTATGAATATGTGGGAATATTTAAAACATTTAGAATTGGGACAAATATGTATTTTCAATTGCATACTTGAAGAATGTTATCTTGATTAACTTTTTTGCTATGACTGTTCTGTTTTGTTTCTGTAAAAGCTACTATCATCCAAACATCTATCCCATTGTATGAAGGGGCAGATATTCCCTGTAGCATTCTTTATACTGTTTGTGCATCCAATTGATTGCAGCTGTATTCAGAAGAAAGGGAACAAATGTTTTGCTTATTCTACTGCCAAGAAGTAGATTAAATTTGGAAACATATCATTGATGGACAATTAAAACTCAAAAACATGGGATTTGCTATAAAGCCAGGAAGCAAAGATAAGAGACTTCACTGTTTTCAGTCATGGATCTTGTTTAGGTGACTGAGGTCTGAATACTTAGAGTTAGATTGATCAGTTAATGAAAAAAGGCTTATTCTGTGTCACTTTTGTTTATTTTCTAAAGATTTGATTTCTTCCTATAGTAGCATTTTTAAATGCTCTGCTTTGTCAAAGCCATAATTTATACACTTTAACAGCAAGAACCATATGTTTGAAATAGGCTTACATCTGAAACCTACATGGACGTACACACAGAATTGTATGTATATAGAAGTGTGTTTATAAAATGACAGTAATAAAGGGGTTTTCTGAATCAGGTTTTGTGAAATAAGAATGAAAATCTATTCTATTTTAAGTGCATATGTCAAATTAAGTTCTGAAAACAAATAAAAACATTATTTAGTTTACTTGCTTTCTGTTTAAGAATTTTGAGTATCATTTATTTTAGAATAACTAGGTCTCAAACATGGAAAGAATCACTAAATCTTTTCAAATTATGCTCTTGCCTTGGCTCTTTTCCTATGTTGTTGAGTTAGTCTAATTCAACAAAATGCCTTGATTATCGCTATTTGAGGGGTTTCTTCTCTAGTCAGAAGAAATCTGCTATGGATCATTGTGCTGTCAGAAATCCATGCCACTTGATGAAGTCACTGGCAACAAGACAACCTTGAATATCAGTTGAGGCTAGATGGATATTGTGGAGGTTTCTCAGAGAAATCTGACAAATAATTGGCAGAGAAGTCACAATTTTTAACAGATTTCATCAGCACCATTCTGTCAGATGGAGGAACATATAAACACCAACCGGATATATTGAACACTAGAGCTTCAGAACTGGCACTATCACATACGTTTGTAAGAGAACATTGAGATGCACTTGTAACCATCATCAAACAGCTGCAATCAACACCCATGTCATGGGAACACATTTTTCTCCAGACTGCATCATGTCAAAACAAAATTGCATTGCTAGAGGCCAATGGGAAAACTCTATGAATGCCAGGATTTAGATAATTGGGTAAAGTTTTCAGAGTCCATTTGATTAAAAAAAAAAAAAGATATTGAATGTTGCACACATGCATGCCTGCAGTGCTTCAGTCTCCTACTTTACAGTTAGTGAATAGCTTTTTAGTAAATGCTTAATTTTGTTCTCTTAACAGTTTACTTTTGACCTCTGCCTCCCTTCCCAATACTTTAGCTATTTTTCAAGAGCAGGATGGCATAACAGAACAAAATTATATCTTTTCCCTGAAATCTGTATTGTAATTAGACTTTTGTGGATTGACCCTGGTGTCACAGTCAAAGAATAGTGTTATAGGGCTCTGAAGACACTGGGGCCTACTGCAGATAATAGCTCATTTCTGGAATGCGCTTCTTAAATCTGTTGTATCATCCTTTAAAAACCTTATATCAAAGTGAGGAAAGGAACTTAAAGGAATATTAAGGTAATTAGGTACTACAACTCTAAACCTACTTCATCCTGAACTTCTAGAATAAATCAGGGAAATGATTTTTTTTTATCTGTATTGTCCATCTAAGTGCTTTAATTCTACATCTAATTTATTTTTACTTCTAACAAAGATCTCTACCCTTTCTTTTTCTTCTTTTTACTCCCATTGATCTCCTTGTTGCTATGCACTTTTTCTTCCCTGGTGACTCATATAAAAATACATATTGAAGATATTTAATTGTAAAAATTCTTAGTTCTTGGTTGCTTACATTGGACTATTAAACAGCTTTTCAAAGTTAACTTTTCCTTTAACTCAGTTTTTGTTTCTGGAGAAGGTTGTCTAATTTTGCAAAAATATTGTATTTCATGTATGATATAACTTTTGTATATAAAGGATGTTTATTTGAAATGTAGTGTAATTTGTGTCAATAACAGTCCCATTTAAACAAGAAATAGCAGTAACTAAACATAGGAATGTAAATACACTAAAGAATGTAGATATACTAAAATTTTCTACTTGTTGAATAATAATAAAGCTCTTTCACCAAGCTGTGGTATATTATGTCAATGACCAAGTTTTCCAAATTAATGCATGGTAGTAACATAGGAAACATTTGGATAAATGCACTAAAAAATTAAAAACATTTTAAGATTGAAAAAATGTACACTTGTGTGGTACCCCTAAATTTCAAAAAAGGTAATCATATTCACACTAAATACTTCAGGAAAACTTAATCATAAAAAATGAGAGATTATCTTTTAAAATAAGTAGAAAATAGATGCTGAATAATTTGGTAAGGAAATTGATACATAAATAATTTTTATTTGTAGTGATGAGAAATGAAATATTAAAATGACATAGGGGAAAATACACTAAGTTTTATCTGGACTTCATTCTATACATATGTATACACACAGATACATATATATATATATATATATATATATATATATATGTGCATTTGCATACATATGTACACATACACACACATATTTAATAAGGAAAGTGTAGGACCTAGGTGAAATTCTAATGAAAAACATTTAGGGTGTATTGACACAATTGAACTTGGGCAATGCAAATAAATGAATGATAATGACAGATATAGAATTAGTTTCACAGAAATCTCAATGTTCTTTACCAGTAAAAAATGTTTCTAGATATCAACCATGGATATCACTGTTAATGTTAGATAAAGACTTACATTAGATATCTTTAAGTCAAAGGAGCTAGAATTCTCTTATTTAGTACATACATAGTAAGCATAGATTAATTTGAAGAACTGAATTTTTGTCTCTAAAAAAGGAATTTATTAAACATTTAGTAAAACTATTAAAACAATTATTGACTAAACTGTGTAGTCAGTAACTTTAGTGTCGTTGATAAATGATCTGATATAATAGTATGGCCAATGGTAAGCGATAAACAATAAAATCTAGGAATAATGATGATTCCTCAAAATCAGCACTTAAAAGTAGATCACTATTCAGTGGAATCAAAGCATATAGTACACAGCAGATGAAGAGTGGCTTTCACTCCCAACTCCTGGGCATGTTCAACACTATTGCCTAAATTGACTCTTTGATGTATATATTCAATTAAGCTTGAGATTTGCAGGGATCTATATTCAAGGAATGAAAAATATAGGGGAAAGTTCTAGGCATTTAGTATATCATAATAGATAGCTAAAAATTAAGTATACAGCAAAGATAAAAACGATATAGTGTGTTCAAGTAGGAATTGGCAAGAAATTAGTTTGGAAACTCAGGATATCTAACAAACACAATTCATCTAGCTGGTAATCAACTCTCTAAGTTAGAGGCATGGTGGGAAGTTCTGCTCTTACTAGATGAATAGAAAAGAAAAATCAGACTAAGTTTTTAGGTGCTCTCAGTAATTTAATCAACCAGTACTTCAGAATATGAATTTATTTTAAGAAATTTAAAATTAGGTAGACACATTCAAATCTTTCTTTTACTATTTGTAAAAACTTGGACCATACGTTTCCATAAATTTTAAGATTGAAAAAAATGTTTGCATAGTTATATTTTGAACAAAAAAATGCAGGATATAAGATAGTAAATGCTTATGTACTCTTCATCCATATCTGACAAATATTAAAGTTTTTAATATCTGATTCAGATTTATTTATAATACATAAGGTGTTGCCCTGCCCTAATTTCATTCACATCATATCCTCCACTGAAAAAGCTACCCTGGAGTTGTTATATATCCATCCTATGCATGAGTTTATACTTTTTATTATGGTAAAAAACAAAAGTAGCAAAATTAACCATGTAATTTTGTAACTTCACTGTAACTTCAGAAGTATTAACTATATTCACGTTGCTGCAAAACAGATCTCTGTAAGTTTTTCATTTAGCATGTCTGAAATTCTGCACCCATTAAACAACTCATTTTTTTTGCCTTTTCCTCAGCCCCTTGCAACCACCATTCTACATTTTGTTTATATAAATTTGATTACTTGAAATATCTCATGTAAGAGGAATTATACAGTATTTTTGTTTTTGTGAATGCCTTATTTCACCCAGCATAATGTCCTCAAGTTTCATCCATGATATATCATGTGATATATATATTTTTTCATTTATAAGGCTGAGTGATATTCTATTCTAGATGTATATTATGTTTTATTTATTCATCCACTGATGGACATTTGGGTTGCCTCTAGCTCAGCTTCTATGAATAGCACTGTTATAAACATGGGTATACAAATACTCTTTTGAGATTCTTCTTTAATTTATTTTTTTGAGTATATACCTAGTATTTGGATTGCTGGGTCATATGGTACTTGTATTTATAATTTTATGAGGAAACTCCTTACTGTTTTCCATAGCAATTGCATCATTTTACAGTGAATAAGGGTACCAGTTTTTCCACATCCTTGCCAACGCATGATATCTTTTTGGTAATAGCTATTGTAAGCAGTGTGAGGTAATATCTCATTGTGGTTTTGGTTTGCATTTTTCTGATGATTAGTGAAGTTCAGCATCTTCTTATATGCTTATTGGCCATTTGTATATATTCTTTGGAGATACTTTATTCAAGTTCTTTGCCCTTTTTTAAATCAGGTCATTTTACTTTTTTGTTGTTAATTTGGAGGAGTGAGATATATATATATATATATATATATATATATTCTGTATATTAACCTTTTATCAGATATATGGTTCACAAATTATTTCTCCTATTTTCCCTTTCTGTAGGTTGCCTTTCCACCCTGTTGATTGTGTCTTTTGTGTTTATTTTTCAATAGACCAGGTCTTGTTATCTTGCCTCTGTTGGAGTGTAGTGGGGTGCAGTGGATATATGCAGGCACAATCCCACTACTGATCAGTGGGATCAAAAATCTCCCCAATGAATCTCCATCTTTGACTTAACACACTTTGATTATAAACTATCTTAATGTGATTCTCTTTGTTTTATTCCAGTTTTGAACCTGTTGAATCTTTCATTTTTCAGATTTGGGAGTTTTTGGCCACTATGTCTTCTAATAAGCTCTATGCTTCTTTCTTTTTTCTCTCTCTCTTCTCCATCTGTTGCCCCTATAATGCATATATTTCTCAGCTTGATACTGTATCATAAGTCTCTTAGGCTATTTCACTTTTCTTCATTCTCTTTTATCATTTGTTCTTTGGCTCAATGGTGTCAAATAACTTGCCTTTAAGTTACCTTTAAGTTGATTTTTCTTGATTATGTCTGCTGTTGAACTCTTGTAATAAATTTTTTAGTTTAGTTATTATACTTTTCAACTTCAGAATTTCTATTTGGTCCTTTCTTAGTTTCTCTTTTTTATATTTTTAGTTTGTTAATCATTTTTTGTTTCATTTAATTGTCTATATGTTCTCTTTTAGCTCATCGAACATCTTTATGACAGTTGTTTTAAATTCTTTTTTTGAGTTGTCCATTGATATGCATTTCTTTAGTGTTGGTTTCTGGAATGTTATTTTGTTCCTTTGATTGGGCCATGTGTATCTGTTTCTTTATATGCCTTGTTATTTTTTGTTGAGATTGGGCATTTTGCCAAAACAAAACAAACACACAAACAAAAAAAAACAAAACACCTCTTCTAATCTTTGTGGGAAAATCTCTGTGGCTTTGTGCAGGGAAAGATCTTCACCAGTCAGCCTGATTGGAGGTTCCAAGACCTCTCATAAATTTCCGAGGTCATAAATTTCCTACCTCTTATATCTCCTGCCATTTAACTGTAGAACTGCAGCTCTAAGGCACTGCTTGTTCCTTTCTTCAGTGGCTTCCAAACTGCTGCTGTTTCATCAGCACTCGAAATCAGGTAAGACAAAAAAACCTTCCCTTAGGAAGCCTCCAGGGAAGTTAAAACATTATAGAGACTCTTTTGTTTTTGAACTGAGGGAGGTGGCCAGGCATGGGGGCCTTTCTCCTTTTTGCACTGTGCTATGCAACATAGGGCGAGGGACAGAAACAGGTACACCAAATGCAATAAATTTTTCTACTCCTTTCATTGGAATCCCTTCTTGGTTTTACAATGAACTGGGTTCCATAGCTTCCTAAGTCTCTAGAGTTCTCAGTTTATTCTGGTCCCATATTGTTGTTAACTCAGGGTCTCTCTAGGTGAAAGAAGGTCTATAGCATCCTATTTTGCTATCTTGCTGATGTCACCTCACATTTACACATTTTAAACTTGACAAAAATATATATAGTTATGATATACAACATGTCTTGGTATAGATATGTGTGTGTATATATATACACATACACATAAATATATGCATTGTAGAATGGCTACATCATGCTTTTAACATAGGTATTACCTAATATACCATTTTTGTGATAAATAAATTTAAAATCTACTTTTGAAACAATTTTAAGTATAGTATATATTGTTCTAAACTGTAGTTACCGTGATGTGTAATTTATTTCCTTTGTCAAACTGAAATTTTGTTTCTTTTGACCAACATTTTCTTAATTTTCCTACCCTCGCCCCCAGCCTGTGGGGACCACTGTTTTATTTTCTATTTCTATGAGTTCAGCTTTCTCAGGTTGGACATATAGGTGAGATCATGTGGTATTTGTTTTTCTATACCTGTATTATTTTACCCCAATTCACTCCAATTGATGCCTGTTTTACTCTAATTTATTCCTTATTTCATTTCAATTTATGCTCCAAGGAACAAGATTTATCGGTGTTGCTACAAATGGCAGGATTTCCTTTTTTTGTTTAAGGCTGAATAGTATTTCATTGTGTATATATACCAATGGGATATTGATACATTTTCTTTATTTTTTCAGCATTAAAAATGCTACAATAAGAATGGTTCATGTGTGTGACTGTTCTCTGAGTTGTATACTTTAAAAGTAGACGTGCAGAGTCTCAGATTATACTTATCTTCAAATATACTCGATACCCTCAAACTTGTCTTCCAAAGGGTGTACCAGTTTAAACTCCAAAAAACAGGTCGTCTTCTTCTACATCCTCACTTATATCTGGTATTTTGAATTTAATTTAGTGAACCTGAGAAATATATTATGGTATCTCAACTTGCATTCACATCATTAATAGTGAGAATGACACTTTACAAAAGAAGACATCTATAAGGCCAAAAAACATATGAAAAAATGCTCATCATCACTGGTCATTAGAGAAATGCAAATCAAAACTGCATTGAGATACCATCTCACACCAGTTAGAATGGCAATCATTTAAAAAGCTGGAGACAACAGATGCTGGAGAGGATGTGGAGAAATAGGAACACTTTTACACTCTTAGTGAGAGTGCAAATTAGTGCAAACATTGTGGAAGACAGTGTGGCGATTCCTCAAGGACCTAGAAATAGAAATACCATTGGACCCAGCAATCCTATTACTGGGTATATATCCAAAGGATTATAAATTATTCTCTTATAAAGACACATGCACACGTATGTTATTGCATCACTGTTTACAATAGCAAAGACCTGGAACCAACACAAATGTACATTAACGATAGACTGGATAAAGAAAATGTGGCACATATACACCATGGAATATTACGCAGTCATAAAAAATGATGAGTTCATGTCCTTCATAGGGACATGGATGAATCTGGAAACCATCATTTTCAGCAAACTGACACAGGAACAGAAAATCCAACACCACGTGGTATCACTCATAGGTGGGTGTTGAACAATGAGAACACGTGGACACAGGGAGGGGAGCATCGCACACTGCAGTCAGTTGGGGGAGACTAGGGGAGGGACAGTGGGGGTTGGGGAGGGTGAGGAGAGATAACGTAGGGGAGAAATACCAGCTATAGGTGATGGGGGGAGGAAGGCAGCAAACCACCTTGCCATGTATGTACCTATGCAACAATCCTGCGTGATTTGTACATGTACCTAAAGTACAATAAGAAAAAAAAAATAGAATGAGCATATGTTTTTTGGCTATTTGCATTTCCTATTCTATAACCATTTTGTTAGCCCAAAATTTTAATATAGGAAATGTAGGATAAAAATATCTTAATTAAAAGACTATATTGAGGGTGTATGAGATAATATATGCATAACCCCAAAATCTACACATGCTCCAATTTTCTGGATTCACTCTTTCCTTTAATATTCAAGCAATTTGACTTTATTCTTCTATTTCCTATAGCAGGCATCCCCAAACTATGGCCCGCGGGCCACATGTGGCCCCCTGAGGCCATTTATCCAGCCCACCCCCCACCGCCACACTTCAGGAAGCGGCACCTGTTTCATTGGTGGTCAGTGAGAGGAGCACAGTATGTGGTGGCCCTCCAACGATCTGAGGGACAGTGAACTGGCCCCCTGTGTAAAAAGTTTGGGGATGCCTGTCCTATATTGTTGGACCATCATCAGGCTCTGCAAATATTTCTGAGAATTTCTGAGCAGAGTATCTCTCTGTGTGTTCATGTGTATAGAAAGGGGGATGGGGATGCATGTGAAAGATTTTCTGTTCTCCTGATGCCTACCACCCCCAAATTATTATTACAATTTGTTTCTTAATACCTGATGTCATCTTATTTCCTGCAACTGCTATGTTGTTGTCTAAATCATTCTAAGTATGGAAAATAATATCATCCTTATTCTTCAATGCTAATTTATCAAAACACTGTTGTGTATAACCAAAATGTATGGGAAAATTTGGGGAAATGATGGGTGACTTTTGCCTGAAAGAAAAAAGTTTAGTGCAAGTTAGATATCACTATTTTATAAATTATATTTTCACTTTTCTTCCATTGAGAAATATTTTGTATCTGCCCTTAGGTGTATGTCTGATGACATTTTGCTGCTTCTCCAGACTTACTTTCCTGCATATTTTTCAGGTCATCTTTGAGTCTCATAGCTATGGTTTGACTATATCCCATAATGTTTATGTTTTGCAAATTTAATCCCAATGCAAGAGTGTTGGGAGGTGAGGCCAAATAAGAAGTGATTAGGTAATGAGGGATCTGCCCCTATGAATGGACTAATGCTATTTTAGGAGTGGGTTATTACAGGAGTGGGTTATTGCAGGAGTGGATTAGTTTTCAAGAAGATGGTCTTGTTATAAAAGCAAGTTCAGCCCCCTCTTGCTCTTTTGCTCTCTTACAAGTACTGTATTGGTATTCTTCAGATGGCATACAAGAAGGCCTACACCAGATATAAGCCCCTTGAGCTTGGACTTTCCAGTTCCAGAATTGTAAAATATATATATATTTTTAATAAAGTACTCAGTTTGTGGTATTCTGTTATAGCAATACAAAATGAACCAGCACATTCACGATCAAGATCCTGGTAAAAAATCCCAGATTCCTGTTGTTCTGCAATGTACAGAAATAAATTTCTCAGTTTCTCAAAACTCTTATTCTGTAAGAAAGTATCTGGAGCCAAGGCAGGAATAGCTTGGGTCTTCAACTAAAAGGACAAGTTAGGAAGTTTTTTAAAAAACAAATTGTACAGTTTCATCTCACTTGAATATATGCAGCACCAATCCCTAACACATTCAAAAAGTACTAGAAAAAATATAGAGATAGAATATTTTATGCTATGAGAGTTCAAGGCAGTTTAATAAGGCAAAAAAGTATACAAAGCATAAAAAGCAAACAATAAAGCAGTTTTAATTAAAGGACATGAGTTTTTGATGTAAAAATTCCTACTAAAATATAATGTTTAAAATGTAAAAGCATGACCCTAATACAAATAATAAATAGAAGTTAAACATTTTATTTCTCTCATTAATTAAAGACTGAGTAAGATGTTATCAGGGGCATGAAGGGAAAATTGAGGAACAAAGATTTATATAGTAAAAGTACTGCTGAAACACTTTTGACAATAAAAGCATAACTAAGACACACAGGTTCAAAACAAAGGGCTAGAAAAGATACCTGAGGCCGATGGAAACAAAAAACATGCAGGAGTCACTATACTTACATAAGAAAAAAAATTGATTTCAAGACAAATCTATAAGAAGAGACAAAAATGTTCACTATATAATGATAAAGGGGTCATTTTTTTCTTTATTATACTTTAAGCTCTGGGATACCTGTGCAGAACTTGCAGGCAACACATGTGTAAACGTGTGCCGTGATGGTTTTCTGCACCCATCAACCCGTCATCTATATGAGATGCTTCTCCTAATGCTATCCCTTCCCTAGCCCCCCACCCCCTGACAGTCCCTGGTGTATGATGTTCTCTTCTCTCTGTGCATGTGTTCTCATTGTTCAACTCCCACTCATGAGTGGGAACATGTGGTGTTTGGATTCCTGTTCCAGTATTAGTTCACTGAGAATCATGGTTTTCAACTTCATCAATGTCCCTGCAAAGGACATGAACTCATCTATTTTTATGGCTGCATAGTATTCCATGGTGTATATGTGTCACATTTTCTTTATCCAGTCTATCCTTGATGGGCATTTGGGTTGGTTCCAAATCTTTGTTACTGTGAATAGTGCCGCAGTAAACATCTATGTGCATGTGTCTTTATAGTAGAATGATTTATAATCCTTTGGATATATACCAAGTAATGGGATTGCTGGGTCAAATGGTATTTCTAGGTCTAGATCCTTGAGGAATCAACACAATGTCTTCTACAATGGTTGAACTAATTTACACTCCCACCGACAGTGTGACAGCATTCCTTTTTCTCCACAAACTCTCCAGCATCTGTTGTTTCCTGACTTTTTAACGATCCCCACTGAGATGGTATCACATTGTGGCTTTGATTTGCATTTCTCTGATTACCAGTGATGGTGAGCTTTTTTCATATGTTTGTTGGCTGTATAAGTGTCTTCTTTAGAGAAGTGTCTGTTCATATCCTTTGCCCACTTTTTGATGGGATTGTTTGTTTTTTTTTTTCTTGTAAATTTGTTTAAGTTCTTTGTAGATTTTGGATATTAACCCCTTGTCAGATGGATAGATGGCAAACGTTTTCTCCCATTCTTTAGGTTGTCTGTTTACTCTGGTGACAGTTTCTTTTGCTGTACCGAAGCTCTTTAGTTTATTTAGATGTCATTTGTCTATTTTGGCTTTTGTTGCTGTTGCTTTTGGTGTCTTAGTCATCAAGTCTTTGCCCATGCCTATGTCCTGAATGTTATTGCCTACATTTTCTTCTAGGGTTTTCATGGTTTTGGGTCTTATGTTTAAGTCTTTAATCCATATTGAATTCATTTTTGTATAAGGTGTAAGGAAGGGTTCCCATTTCTGTTTTCTGCATATGGCTAGCCAGTTTTTCCAGCATCATTTATTAAACAGAGAATAATTTTCCCATTGCTTGTTTTTGTCAGGTTTATCAATGATCAGATGGTTGTAAATGTGTGGCGTTATTTCGGAGGCCGCTGTTCTGTTTCGTTGGTCTATATATCTGTTTTGGTAGCAGTACCATGCTGTTTTTGTTACTGTAGCCTTGTAGTATAGTTTGACATCAGGTAGCATGATGCCTTCAGTTTTGTTCTTTTTGCTTAGGATTGTATTGTCTATATGGGCTCTTTGTTGATTCCGTATAAAATTTAAAGTAGTTTTTTCTAGTTCTGTGGAGAAAGTCAGTGGTAGTTTGATGAGGATAGCATTGAATCTATAAATGACTTTTGGCAGTATGGTCATTTTAATGATATTAATTCTTCCTTTCCATGAGCATGGAATGTTTTTCCATTTGGTTTTGTCTTATTTGGTTGAGCAGTCGTTTGTAGTTCTCCTGGAAGAGATCCTTTACATCCCTTGTAAATTGTATTCCTAGGTATTTTATTCTCTTTGTAGCTATTGTGAATGGGAGTTCACTCATGATTTGGCTGTGTTTCTCTATTATTGGTGTACAGGAATGCTTGTAATTTTTACACATTGATTTTGTGTCCTGAGACTTTGCTGAAGTTGCTTATCAGCTTAAGGGAGAACTTGGGCTGATATGATGAGGTTTTCTAAGTATACAATTATGTCATCTGCTAACAGAGACAATTTGACTTCCTCCCTTCCTATTTGAATACCCTTTATTTCTTTCTCTTGCCTGATTGCCCTGGCCAGAAATTCCAGTACTATGTTGAATAGGAGTGGAGAGAGAGGGCCTCCTTGTGCCGGTTTTCAAAGAAATGCTTCCAGGTTTTGCCCATTCAGTATGATATTGGCTGTGGGTTTGTCATAAATAGCTTATTATTTTAAGATATGTTCCATCCATGCCTAGTTTATTGAGAGTTTTTAGCCCGAAGGGGTATTGAGTTTTATTAAAGGCATCTTCTGCATCTGTTGAAATAATCATGTGATTTTTGTCATTGGTTCTGTTTATGTGATGGATTATGTTTATTGATTCTCATATGTTAAACCAGCCTTGCATTTCAGGGATGAAGCTGACGTGGTCATGGTGGATAAGCTTTTTGATGTGCTGCTGGATTCAGTTTGCCAGTAGTTTATTGAGGATTTTCACATCAATGTTCATCAGAAATACTTGCTTGAAATTTTCCTTTTTGGTTGTGTCTTTGCCAGGTTTTGGTATCAGGATGATGCTGACCTTATAAAATGGGTTAGGGAGAAGTCTCTGTTTTTCTATGGTTTGGAAGAATTTCAGATGGAATGATACCATCTCCTCTTTGTACCTCTGGTATAATTCAGCTGTGAATCCTTCTGGTCCTGGGCTTTTTTTGGATTGGTAGGCTACTAATTACTGCCGCAATTTTAAAATTTGTTATTGGTCTATTCAGAGATTCGACTTCTTCCTGGTTTAGTCTTGGGAGACTGTATTTGTCTAGGAATTTATCCATTTCTTCTAGATTTTCGAGTTTATTTCCATAGAGGTGTCTATAGTATTGTCTGATGGTAGTTTGTATTTCTGTGGGATCAGTGACGATCTCCCTTTTATCATTTTTTTTTTTTGCTTTTTTTTTAAAATTGCATTTTAGGTTTTGGGGTACATGTGAAGAACATGCAAGATTGTTGCACAGGTACACATCACACATGGCAGTGTGGTTTGCTGCCTTCCATCCCCTCACCTGTAGCTGTCATTTCTCCCCATGCTATCTCTTACCACCTCCCCACCCCCCATCCTTCCCCCATTTCCCCCCAACGGACCCCACTGTGTAGTGCTCCCCTCCCTGTGTCCGTGTGTTCTCATTGTTCAACACCCACCTATGAGTGAGAATATATGGTGTTTGATTTTCTGCTCTTGTGTCAGTTTGCTGAGAATGATGGTTTCCAGGTTCATCCATGTCCCTGCAAAGGACGTGAACTCATCGCTTTTGATGGCTGCGTAATATTCCATGGTGTATATGTACCACATTTTCCCTATCCAGTCTATCAGCGTTGGGCAT
This sequence comes from Saimiri boliviensis, assembly GCF_048565385.1. Lineage (NCBI taxonomy): Eukaryota > Metazoa > Chordata > Mammalia > Primates > Cebidae > Saimiri > Saimiri boliviensis. The sequence continues at coordinate 136,753,696 of NC_133470.1, forward strand.
TTGGGTTGGTTCCAGGTCTTTGCTATTGTAAACAGTGCTGCAATGAACATTCGTGTGCACGTGTCCTTGTAGTAGAATGATTTATAATCCTTTGGATATATACCCAGTAATGGGATTGCTGGGTCAAATGGAATTTCTATTTTTAGGTCCTTGAGGAATCGCCACACTGTCTTCCACAATGGTTGAATTAATTTAGACTCCCACCAACAGTGTAAAAGTGTTCCTATTTCTCCACATCCTCTCCAGCATCTGTTGTTTCCAGATTTTTTAATGATCGCCATTCTAACTGGTGTGAGATGGTGTCTCAATGTGGTTTTGATTTGCATTTCTCTGATGACCAGTGATGATGAGCATTTTTTCATATGTTTGTTGGCCTCCTGTATGTCTTCTTTTGTAAAGTGTCTTTTCACATCCTTCGCCCATTTTTGAATGGGCTTGTTTGTTTTTTTTTCTTGTAGATCTGCTTTAGTTCTTTGTAAATTCTGGATATCAGCCCCTTGTCAGATGGGTAGACGGCAAAAATTTCTTCCCATTCTGTTGGTTGCCGATTCACTCTACTGACTGTTTCTTTTGCCGTGCAGAAGCTGTGGAGTTTGATTAGGTCCCATTTGTCTATTTTGGCTTTTGTTGCCATTGCTTTTGGTGTTTTGGTCATGAATTCCTTGCCTACACCTATGTCCTGAATGGTTTTGCCTAGATTTTCTTCTAGGGTTATTATGGTGTTAGGTCTGATGTTTAAGTCTTTAATCCATCTGGAGTTAATTTTGGTGTAAGGTGTCAGGAAGGGGTCCTGTTTCTGCTTTCTGCACATGGCTAGCCAGTTTTCCCAACACCATTTATTAAACAGGGAGTCCTTTCCCCATTGCTTGTTTTTGTCAGGTTTGTCGAAGATCAGATGGTTGTGGGTATGTTGTATTTCCTGTGAGGCCTCTGTTCTGTTCCATTGGTCTATATCTCTGTTTTGGTACCAGTACCATGCAGTTTTGATTACTGGAGCCTTGTAGTATAGTTTGAAGTCCGGTAGTGTGATGGCTTCTGCTTTGTTCTTTTTGCTTAGAATTGACTTGGCTATGCGGGCTCTCTTTTGGTTCCATATGAAGTTTAAGGTGTTTTTCTCCAGTTCTGTGAAGAAGGTCATTGGTAGCTTGATGGGAATAGTGTTGAATCTGTAAATTACTTTGGGCAGTATGGCCATTTTCACGATGTTGATTCTTCCTAACCGTGAACATGGAATGTTTCTCCATCTGTTTGTGTCCTCTCTTATTTCGTTGAGCAATGGCTTGTAGTTCTCCTTGAAGAGGTCCTTTACGTTCCTTGTTAGTTGTATTCCTAGGTACTTTATTCTCTTTGTAGCAATTGTGAATGGCAGTTCGTTCTTGATTTGGCTCTCTTGAAGTCTATTACTGGTGTATAGGAATGCTTGTGATTTTTGCACGTAGATTTTGTATCCTGAGACTTTGCTGAAGTTGTTTATCAGTTTCAGGAGATTTTGGGCTGAGAAGATGGGGTCTTCCAGATATGCAATCATGTCATCTGCAAATAGAGACAATTTGATTTCCTCCTTTCCAATTTGGATACCCTTTATTTCTTTTTCTTGCCTGATTGCTCTGGCTAGAACTTCCAATACTATATTGAATAGGAGTGGTGAGAGAGGGCATCCTTGTCTAGTGCCAGATTTCAAAGGGAATGCTTCCAGTTTTTGCCCATTCTGTATGATATTGGCTGTTGGTTTGTCGTAAATAGCTTTTATTGTTTTGAGATACGTTCCGTCAATACCTAGTTTATTGAGGGTTTTTAGCATAAAGGGTTGTTGAATTTTGTCAAAAGCCTTCCCTGCATCAATTGAGATAATCATGTGGTTTTTGTCTTTGGTTCTGTTTATGTGGTGAATTACGTTTATGGACTTGCGTATGTTGAACCAGCCTTGAATCCCCGGGATGAATCCTACTTGATCATGGTGGATGAGCTTTTTGATATGCTGTTGCAATCGGTTTGCCAGTATTTTATTGAAGATTTTTGCATCTATGTTCATCATGGATATTGGCCTGAAATTTTCTTTTCTTGTTGAGTCTCTGCCGGGTTTTGGTATCAGGATGATGTTTGTCTCATAAAATGATTTTGGAAGGATTCCCTCTTTTTGGATTGTCTGGAATAGTTTCAGAAGGAATGGTATCAGCTCCTCTTTGTATGTCTGGTAGAATTCCGCTGTGAACCCATCTGGACCTGGGCTTTTTTTGGGTGGTAGGCTCTTTATTGCTGCCTCGACTTCAGACCATGTTATTGGTCTATTCAGGGTTTCGGCTTCTCCCAGGTTTAGGCTTGGGAGGATGCAGGTGTCCAGGAATTTATCCATTTCTTCCAGGTTTACTAGTTTATGTGCATAGAGTTGTTTGTAATAATCTCTGATGATGGTTTGGATTTCTGTGGAATCTGTGGTGATATCCCCTTTATCGTTTTTTATTGCATCAATTTGGTTATTCTCTCTTTTCTTTTTTATTAATCTGGCTAGTGGTCTGTCTATTTTGTTGATCTTTTCAAAAAACCAGCTCCTGGATTTACTGATTTTTTGAAGAGTTTTTTGTGTCTCTATTTCCTTCAGTTCTGCTCTGATCTTAGTTATTTCCTGTCTTCTGCTAGGTTTTGAGTTTTTTTGATCTTGCTCCTCTAGCTCTTTCAATTTTGATGATAGGGTGTCAATTTTCGATCTCTCCTTTCTTTTCATGTGGGCACTCATTGCTATATATTTTCCTCTAGAGACTGCTTTAAATGTGTTCCAGAGATTCTGGTATGTTGTGTCTTCGTTCTCATTGGTTTCGAAGAACATCTTTATTTCTGCCTTCATTTCATTGTTTATCCAGTCAACATTCAAGAGCAAGTTGTTCAGTTTCCATGAAGCTGTGTGGTTCTGAGTTGTTTCTGCATTCTGGGTTCTAACTCGATTGCACTGTGGTCTGAGAGACTGTTTGTTATGATTTCCGTTCTTTTGCATTTGCTGAGGCGTGATTTATTGCCAATTATGTGGTCAATTTTAGAGTAGGTGTGATGTGGTGCTGAGAAGAATGTATATCCTGTGGATTTGGGGTGGAGAGTTCTGTAAATGTCTATTAGGTTTGCTTGTTCCAGGTCTGAGTTCAGGTCCTGGATATCCTTGTTGATTTTCTGTCTGGTTGATCTGTCTAATATTGACAATGGGGTGTTAAAGTCTCCCACTATCATTGTGTGGGAGTCTAAGTCTCTTTGTAAGTCATTAAGAACTTGCCTTATGTATCTGGGTGCTCCTGTATTGGGTGCGTATATATTTAGGATCGTTAACTCTTCTTGTTGCAGTGATCCTTTTACCATTATGTAATGTCCTTCTTTGTCTCTTTTGATCTTTGTTGCTTTAAAGTCTATTTTATCAGAGATGAGAATTGCAACTCCTGCTTTTTTTTTGCTCTCCATTTGCTTGGTAGATCTTCCTCCATCCCTTTATTTGGAGCCTTTGTGTATCCTTGCGTGTAAGATGGGTTTCCTGGATACAGCACACTGATGGGTTTTGGCTTTTTATCCAATTTGCCAGTCTGTGTCTTTTGATTGGGGCATTTAGTCCATTGACATTTAGGGATAGTATTGTTATGTGTGAATTCGATACTGTCATTTTGATGCTACCTGGCTGTTTTGTTGGTTAGTTGATGCAGCTTCTTGATTGTGTTGATGCTCGTTTACCATTTGGTGTGTTTTTGGAGTGGCTGGTACTGGTTGTTCCTTTATATGTGTAGAGCCTCTTTCAGGAGTTCTTGTTGAGCAGGTTTGGTGGTGATGAAATCTCTGAGTGCTTGCTTGTTCACAAAGGATTTTATTTTTCCTTCACTTATGAAGCTTAGTTTGGCTGGATAGGAGATTCTGGGTTGAAAGTTCTTTTCTTTAAGGTTGTTGAATATTGGCCCCCAATCTCTTCTGGCTTGTAGGGTTTCTGCTGAGAGATCTGCTGTGAGTCTAATGGGCTTCCCTTTGTGGGTAACCCGACCTTTCTCTCTGGCTGCCCTTAGCATTTTCTCTTTCATTTCAACCCTGGTGAATCAGACGATTATGTGCCTTGGGGTTGCTCTTCTTGAGGAATATCTTTGTGGTGTTCTCTGCATTTCCTGTATTTGAATATTGGTCTGCCTTGCTAGGTTGGGGAAGTTTTCCTGGATAATATCCTGAAGAGTATTTTCCAGCTTGGATTCATTCTCTTCGTCACATTCAGGTACACCTATCAGACGTAGATTAGGTCTTTTCACATAGTCCCACATTTCTTGAAGATTTTGTTCATTCCTTTCTGCGCTTTTTTCTCTGTTCTTGCCTTCTCTTTTTATTTCATTGAGTTGATCTTCGACCTCTGATATCCTTTCTTCTGCTTCGTCAATTCGGCTGTTGAAGCTTGTGCATGCTTCACGAAGTTCTCGTGTTGCGTTTTTCAGCTCCATCAATTCACTTACATTCCTCTCTGTGCTGTCCATTCTCGTCAGCAGTTCGTCCAACCTTTTTTCAAGGTTCCTATTTTCTTTGCGTTGGGTTAGAACATGTTCTTTTAGCTCACTGTAGTTTCTTACTTCCCACCTTCTAAAGTCTGATTCTGTCATTTCATCACCCTCCTTCTCCATCCGGTCTGGTTCCCTTGCTGGTGAGGAGTTGTGATCCCTTTTAGGAGGAGAGGTGTTCTGGTTTCGGGAGTTTTCATCCTTTTTGCGCTGGTTTCTTCCCATTTTTGTGGGTTTATCCACCTGTTGTCTCTGTTGTCTTTGTAATTACTGTCTTTCAGATTGGGTCTCTGAGTGAGATTCTAGTTCATGGATGCTGAAGTTACTTCTTTTTTTTAAGCTTTCCTTCTAACAGTCTGGCCCCTCTGCTGTAGGACTGCTGAGGTCCTCTCCAGGCCCTGCTTGCCTGGGGGTCACCTGCAGCAGCTGCATAACAGTAAGGGTTGCTGACAGTTTCCTCTTCTGCTGTCTTTGTTCCAGAAGGATGCTCACCAACTGTCAGTCCATTCTCTCCTTTATGAGGTGAGTCTTTGGATCTATGGGGGTCAGGGAGCTACTTGAGGAGACAGTCTATCTTTTATTGGGGCTTAAGTCCTGAGTTGTGAGCTCCATTGTTCATTCAGAGCTGCTGGGCAGGTATGTTTAGGTCTGCTGCAGCTGAACTCATAAAGCACTTTTTGTTCCCAGGTGCTCTGTCCCAGGGAGTTGGAGCTTTATGAGTTTCTGTTGCACTACTGCCTTTTTTGATTTTTCTTTCAGGTCTGACCAGCCCAGCTAGCAGCACGCCTAGCCACTGCCTGCCCGCAGGGGCTTTGCTGAGCTGCTGTGGGCTCCGCCCAGCTGCCCTGTGCCCTTCCCTGCAGTCCTGTTTGTATGGGAGTAGTTAGAACTGTCTCGGCACGGTGGCCCCGCCTCTGTTATGGCAGACTTTCTCTGTTGTGGCGGCTTGCCTGAGTTCTAATTTAATTGCACTCTGTTCTGAGAGACTGTTTGTTATGATTTCCATTCTTTTGCATTTGCTGAGGTGTGTTTTACTACCAATTATGTTGTCAGTCTTAGAATAAGTGCTATGTAGTGCTGAGAAGAATGTATATTCTTTTGATTTGGGGTGGAGAGTTCTGTAGATGTCTATTAGATCTGCTTGGTCCAAGTTTAAGACCTGGATATCCTTTTTAATTTTCTGTCTCATTTATCTAATACTGACAGTGGGGGTGTTTAAGTCTCCCACTACGGTTGTGTGAGAGTCTAAGTCTCTTTATAGGTCTCTAAGGACTTGCTTTATGAATCTGGGTGCTCCTGTATTGGGTGCATATATATTTAGGATAGTCAGCTCTCTTGTTGCATTGATCCATTTACCATTATGTAATGCCCTTTTTTTTTCTTTTCATTTGCTTGGTAAAGCACTCACACTGTGAGTGGATAACTGCCTACTCAAGCCTCAGTAATGGCAGATGCCCCTCCCCATACCAAGCTCCAGTATCCCAGGTTCACTTCAGACTGCTGTACTAGCAGGGAGAGCAGTTTATTGATTCGCATATGGATTGATTCAAGCCAGTCGATCTTATCTTGCTTGGCTCTGTGTGGGTGGGATCCGCTGAGCTAGAACATGTGGCTCCCTGGCTTCAGCCCCCTTTCCAAGGGACTGAACAGTTCTGTCTTGCTGGAGTTCCAGGTGCCACTGTGGTATGACAAAAAAAAAAAAAAAAAAAAAAAAAAAAAAAAAAAAAAACTCCTGCAGCTAGCTTGGTGTGTGCCCAAATGGCCACCCAGTTTTATGTTTGAAACCCAGGGCTCTGGTGGTTTAGGCACCCAAAGGAATATCCTGGTCTGTAGATTGCAAAGAGCATGGGAGAAGCATAGTATCTGGGCCGAAATGCATGCTTCCTCATTACACAATGCCTTAGGCTCTTCTCTTGGCAAGGGGAGGGAGTTCCCTGACCAAAGGGGTCAATTTATCAGTAGGATAGAACAATTATAAATGTCTATGCCTTTAACCATGGAGAATGCAGATATGTAAAGCAAATATTATTAAAGCTAAAGAGAGATATAGGTCCAATAATATAATAGCTGGATAATTCCACTCTCCACTTTCAGCATTGGCTAGATCTTCCAGACAGAAAATAAACAGATGATAGACTTGACCAGGCATGGTGGCTTATGCTTATAATTCCAGCACTTCAGGAGGCTGAGGCAGGTGGGTCACCTGACGTTGGGAGTTCAAGACCAGCCAGACCATTGTGGAGAAACCCCATGTCTACTAAAATTACAAAATTATCCTGGCATGATGGTGCATGCCTGTAATTCCAGGTACTCAGGAGGCTGAGGAAGGAGAATCGCTTGAACCTGGGATGCAGAGGTTGCAGTGAGCCAAAATTGTGGCATTGGACTCCAGCCTGGGCAATAAGACTTAATTTGCACCATAGACCAAATGGATCTAACAGATATTTACAGAATATTTTATCCAAAAGCTGCAGAATACGCATTCACACATTCTTTTCCTCAGCAAAATAATCATTCTCAGTAATATAGCATATGTTAGATTAGAAAACAAGCCTTAAACATTAAAAAAATGAAATAATATCAGCAATCTTCTCTGACTACAATAAAATAAAACTAGAAGTTAATAACAAGAGGAATTTTGGAAACTGTACAAATACATAGAAATTGAGCAATGCTCCTGAATGACCAGTGGGTCAATGAAGAGATTAAATTGAAAGTTAAAAAATTTTTTGAAACAAATAATAATGGAAGCACACCTTACCAAACTCTATGGGATATAGCAAAAGCAGTGCTAAGAGGGAAGTATATATCTTTTAGTGCCTACATCAAAATAGACAAAAAACTTAAAATGAATAACCTATTGAAGTATCTTAAAGAACTATAAAAGCAAGAGCAAAACAAATCAAAAATTAGCAGAAAAAAAGAAATAATGAGCATCAGAGCAAAAATAAATGAAATTGAAATAAAAAATTACAAAATGTCAATGAAACAAAATGATGGTTTTTTGAAAAGTTAAACAAAACTGATAAATCTTTAGCCACAATGAGAAAAAAAAGAAAGAAGATCCAAATAAAATTAGAGATGAAAAAGGATACATTAAAATGGACACTGCAAAAATTCAAAGGAAAATTAGTGGTTCCTATGAGCAACTATATGCCAATAAATTGGAAATTCTAGAAGAAACTGACAAATTACTTAATACATACAACCTGCCAAGATTGAACCAAGAAGAAATCCAAAACCTCAACATACCAATAACTAGTAGTGAGATTAAAGATGTTATAAAATGTCTCACAGTAAAAAAAGCCTGGGACCCAATGGCTTCCCTGCTAAATTCTACCACACATTTGAAGAAGAATTAATACCAATCCTACTCAAACTATTCCAAAAAATACAGGAGAAAAGAATACTTCCAAATTCATTCTGAGGCCAGTATTCACATGGTAACAAAACAGATTTAAAAAAAAAAAAAGAAAAAAGAAAACTATAGGCCAATGTCTCTGATGGGTATTGATGCAAAAATTCTCAACGTAGGAGACAATATTCAACAATACCTTAGAGAGATCATTCATCATTATCAAGTGAAATTTATCCCTGGGTTGCAAGGATGGTTCAACATACTAAAATCAATCAACGTGATGTATCATATCAACACAATGAAGGATCAAAACCATATGATCATTTTAATTAATACTGAAAAAGCATTCAATAAAATCCAACATCCCTTCCTAATAAAAGCATAAAAACTGGGGATAGAAGGACATGCCTGAACATAATGAAAGCCATATACAACAGACCCACAGCTAATATCAAACTGAATGTCTTTCATCTAAGACCTGGGACATGACATCACCAAGATTATTCCACAAAGTCCCTGCTAGAGCAATCAGACAAGAGAAAGAAATAAAAGGCATCCAAATTATCCTTCAGATGTTATGATCTTATATTTGGGAAAACCTAAAGACTCCATTAAAAATAATTAGAACTGAAACATTTATTAAAGTTGTAGGATAGAAAATCAACATACAAAACTCAGTAGCATTTCTATATGCCAACAGTTTGCAATGTGACAAAGAAATTAAAAAATTCCACTTGCAATAGCCACATTTAAAATTAAATCCCTACAAATTAACTTAACCAAATAAGTGAAAGACCTCTATAAAGAAAACTGTAAAACACTGAGGAATGAAATTAAAGAGGACACCAAAACATGGAAAAACATTTTATGTTTATGGATTGGAAGAATAAATATTGTTAAAATATCCATACTATCCAAAGCAGTCTAAAGATTCAATGCTTCCTATCAAAATATTAATACCAATGCCATTCTTCACAGAATAGAAAAACCAGTATTAAAATTTATATGGAACCGCAAAAGACCCAGAAGAGACAAAGATATTCTAAGCCAAAAGGACAAAACTGGATGAATCGTATTACCTGACTTCAAATTATAGTACAGTATTATAGTAACCAAACAGCATGGTACTAGCATAAAAACATACACATAGACCAATGGAACAGAATAGAGAACCCAGAAACAAATCCACACACCTCCAGTTAACTTATTTTTGAAAAAGGTGCCAAGACTTAAACTGGGTAAAAGTCAGTCTCTTAAATAAATAGCGCTGGAAAAACTGGATATCCATATGTAGAAGAATAAAACTAGACCCCATCCCTCACCATATACAAAAATCAAATAAAAATGATTAAAGACTTAGATATAAGACTTAAAACTATGAAACTTCTGCAAGAAAACTTTGGGGAAACTCTCCAGGACATTGTTCTGGGTAAAGGCATCTTAAGCAGTACCCCACAAGCACAGGCAACCAAAGCAAAAATGGACAAATGGGCTCACAGCAATTTAAAAGGGTCCTTCACAGCAAAGGATACAATCAACAAAGTGAAGTGAGTTCACAGAATTGGAGAAAATACTTGCACCCTACCCATCTGACAAGGGATTAATAATCAGAATATATAAGGAACTCAAACAACTGTGTAGGGATAAACCTTATAATCCATTTGAAAAATAGCCAAAATATTTTGACATTTCTCAAAAAAAGACATACAAATGGCAAACAGTGCTCAACATTATGATCATCAGAGAAATGCAAGTCAAAACTACAATGGGATATCACCTCACCCCAGTTAAAAACGGCTTGTATCTGAAAAACAGTCAATAACAAATACTGGCAAGGATATGGAGAAAAGGGAACTTTTGTACGCTGTCGGTGGGAATGGAAATTATTACAACCACTATGGACAACAGTTTGGACGTTCTCCAAAAAAAGTAAAAATTGAGTTACCATATGATAAAACAATCTCATTGCCAAATATGTATCCAAAATAAAGGAAATCAGCTTATTGAAGAGACATCTCCCCTTCTGAGTTTTTTGCAGCACTGTTCACAATAGCTAAGATCTGGAAGTAACCTGCATGCCCATCAACAGTTAAATGGATAAAGAAAATGTGGTACTTAAATTCAATGGAGTACTGTTTAGCCATAGAAAGAATGAGATCCTGTCTTTTGCAACAACATGGATGGGATTGGTGGTCATTATGTTATGTGAAATTAGTCAGGCACAGAAAAAAAAGGTAAACATTGTGTGTTCTACTTATCTGTGGGATATAAAAATCAAAACAATTGAACTCACGGATTATAGGGAGCAGAAGGATGATTACCAGAGGCTCAAAAAGATAGTAGGCGGTTGCAGAGGAGGCAGGGCCGCTAGTGGGTACAAAAAATAGTTGGAAACAATGAATAAGACCTATTTTATGATAGCACAACAGAGTGACTTTAGTCAATAATAACTGTACATTTGAAAATAAAAGAGTATAATGTGACTGCAACTCAATGGATAAATGCTTGAAGGGATAGATACCCCATTCTCCATCATGTGCTAATTTCACGTTGCATGTCTGTATCAAAATATCTCATTTGCCCCATAAATTTACACATCTACTATGTACTCAAAAATTAAAAAAATAAATAAAAGCAGAACCAGTTAAAACCCTACACAAAGGAAAGTATGGCATTTGTGTTTATTTTTGTTACTGAACAGAAATCAATTTTATTTTATTGGACAAAAATTAAGTTCCTTACCATGGAAATCATTTGCATCACTTTCCAGAAAGTATTGTTTGCATTGTTAATAGTTTTCTGCACATTAATGTCTACATGTACAGAGACATAAAATAGTTTATTCAACAACATCAGTCAGAGATCACCCTGCATAATTAGATAATCCCAAGAGTTTCTGCTAGACCACAACTTTTCAAACTCTATCCTTTGGGCCAAATCTAGCCCACTCTCTTTTTATAAATAAAGTTTTACTGGAACATAGACACACTGTGTGTTGTCCATAGCTGCTTTCACACTGTACTGTCAGAGTTGAGTAGTTATGACAGATATTATATGGTGAAGAAATCTAAGATGTTTACTATTTGATCTTGACTTTTTGCCAAAAAAAAAAATTGCTGGTCCCTGAACTGCACATTGCATAGCACTCCATAGGAAAGACATCCAGTAGTCTATTTTGCATATTTCTAAAATGTGAATTGATTTTTGGACAATTCTACCAATACTAAAGCTGAGTGAAATTAGCAATGTCACAATATACAAAAATAAGTTTTGTCTCTATGTAATAGTATATAGCCATTGGAAAATAAACATTAGCAACTGGAGGGTAGGTGTAGTTACAAAGGGTGAAAGAAGGGGTTCTATGATGATGGAATAGTTCTGTATTTTCATTGTGGTGGTGGTTACATGCATCTACATTTTTCATAAACCTGCATAGAGCTACACACACACACACACACACACACACATGCACACACACAGACATTTAAAACTAGTGAAATATTTAATAAGCTTTGTGGAAGTGTTAACTTTGGGGAAAACAGAGAATCATACACAGGAACATACATTTGTTTGAAACTTTGTGTAAATGAATAATTATTTCAAGACAAAAGCTATGTAGATGGTCACAGCAATACTTGCTCTTTAAGAATGTTCATAGTAGCTTCACTAAAATAGCCCCAAACAGGAAACAGGCCAAATCATCTGTCAGTAAGAGAATGGGTAAAATAATTGTTGTTGTATATTTATGTAATGGAACGCTACTCAGTAATAAAGGGAAATAAACTACTTACACATAAAACAATATTAATAAATCTCATAGATATCATGCTGGGGGAAAAGCTGAATACAAAAGAGAATATACAATATGTGAGGCATATGTAGTTCTTGTTTTAATTGAGGTCTTCCAGAGAAGCAGAAGCAATAGGATGTGATATAGATAGATAGGTAGGTAGGTAGGTAGATAGATAGATAGATAGAAAAACAGATAGAGACAGGCAGATACATAATTAACCCTCTTATACATATGCATGTATACATTTATTTATTTATTACAGGAATTGTCTAACATGATTCTGGAAGCTGAGCAGTCCCACAATATGTTGTCTATCAGATAGAGAACCCGGAAAGCTGGTGATAAAATTCTGTCTAGGTCTGAAGGGCTAAGAACTAGAGGGAGTGATGTCCTTGCCAGTTTGTGGACAAAGACGTAAGGGCAGAAATAGACATGGATGGATAGAACTTCTGGTATAAATCTTGGGAGTCCAAAGTTTAGGCAACCAGGGATCTTATGTCTAGGGACAGGAAAACATGGATGTCTCAGCTCAATGAGAGATGAGAGAATTCACCCTTTTTTTGCTGTTTTGTTCTATCTAGTAATTCGACAAGATTGGATGACACTTACTCCCATTGGTGAGGACACTTACATTGGTGAGGAGAGCAGGCCTTCTTTACTCAGTCTACTGATTCAAATGCTATTGTCTTTCAGAAACATCCTCACAGACACACCCAGCAATGTTTTACTAGCTATCTTGGCATACCTTAACTCAGTCAAGTTAACACACAAAATTAACCATTACGGTTCTATAACTGGCCAGAAAAACAGTTAAAAAAATACATGTAGTTGCTTCTAGGTGGTAGTATGGTAGTGTGACTGAGAGAAAGCACAAGGAACCCCCTGAGATGATAGAAATTTCCTGTATCTTGTTACGGGCATAGGTTACATGGGTATAAATTTTACACACACACACACACACACACACACACACACACACACACACACAAAGTATAAATAGCAATTATAGTTGGTAAGTTTGCATTGGTCTCTGGTATATTTTAGGCTTGAGCTGATGAGTGGATGCTTTGAGCATGAGAACCAGATTTCTCATTGTGGAGAAGAGAAATATTGCAGCAAGAGGAATGCTAAAATATAGCTTGTGGTTTTAAATTGGGTTTGGCCATTTCAGAGCACATGTATTTCTGTTACCTGTACGAGCCTGTAAGCAGTTCTATACCAGTGGCAATAGGCACAACTAGGGTCTACATATTTATTTCTAAATACCATTCTCTATTGAAATGACAAGGGCCCCACGGAGAATGACTAATTACAGCATAGGAAAAGAGAAAGTACATGATGAGCTTGGAATATTTCATTTTTTCAGAAAGTAAGGAAGTACCCAAATAATTATGGAAATAAATGAGAATGACAGAGGAACTAGCTGGAAGTGTTTTCCACTGACCAAATCTGGAAAATAAACTCCAAAAAATCAAAACTAATAATGAGGATATTAGTTTTGAACCAATTAAAAAATAAGAATTTATGAATCAATACTGACATAAATCAATCCGTTAAGAAGTTAGTGAGTGAGAAAGAAAACCTCTTTATTTTGTCAGAATGCCAACTACTAAATTCAAAAGAATGATTGACAAAATCAATAATAGATGCTAAAATTATTGGGCTAAAGTTTGATAAGGAGCAGGATGTTGGCATGGTTTCAACAAATCCCCCCATACATTATTCATTAATTTCAAATGAAAGAATATTAAATTTACATGGGAGACGCTTGTCATTCAGTACCTTAACTAAGTGATAAAAGTTAATATCACTAATTGTGGGACATATCAACATTATACCTCCTATATGATACATAGAGGGTACATTGCTGCTATGGTATTGCTGCCAAGGTACGTATCTTGAATATATTCATGAGGAAACATCAGACAATCTCAAATTTAGGAACATTCTTCAAAATAATTAGCTTGTACTGTTAAAAAATGCAAAGGTCAAGAAAGTTAAAGAAAGCCTGAGAGACTATTCCAAATTAAAGATTACATGACAAGTAAATATAATGCTTGATATTAAACTAGAAAAAAATACGTAATTGTATAAATGTTCCTAGACTGGAAAAATTGACAAAATACATTGTAGTTATATAAAAGAATATTTGTAATTTTATTTATTTTTATTTCCAAATTTCATTTTAAGTTTGGGGTACATGTGCAGGATGTAAAGGTTTGTTGCAAAGGTAAACATGTGCCGTATGGTAGTTTGCTGCACAGATCACCCCATCACCTAGGTATTTATTTTTTTGATTACCAACTTTTACTTTACGTTCAAGCTACATGTGCAGGATGTGCAGGTTTGTTACATAGGTGAAGGAGTGCCATGGTGGTTTGCTGCACAGATTATTCCATCACCTAGTTACTAAGTCCAGCATTCATTAGCTATTCTTCCTGATGCGCTTCCTGCTTCCCCACCCCACCCTCTGACAGGCCCCACTGTATGTTCCCCCTCATGTGTCCATGTGTTCTCAACATTCAGCTCCCACTTAGATGTGAGAACATGCAGTATTTGGTTTTCTGTTCCTGCTTTAGTTTGCTGAGGATATCTTCCAGTTCCATCCATGGCCCCGTGAAGGACATGATCTTGCCAAGTGCGGTGGTTCACGCCTGTAATCCCAGCATTTTGGGAGGCTGAGGCAGGTGGATCACGAGGTCAAGAGATCGAGACCATCCTGGCCAACATGGTGAAACCCCGTCTCTATAAAAGAAAAAAAAAAAAAAAAAAAAAAAAAAAGGACATGATCTCTTTCCTCTTTATGGCTACATAGTATGCCATGATGTATACTTACCACATTTTCTTTATCCAGTGTATCATTGATGGGTATTTAGGTTGATTCCATGTCTTTGCTATTGTAAAGAGTGCTGCCATGAATATATGCATGCATGCATCTTTACAATAAAATTATTTATATTTTTGGGGGTATATACCTAGTAATGGCATTGCTAGGTCAAATGATATTTCTGCCTCTAGGTGTTTAAGAAGTCATCACACTGTCTTTTACAATGATTGAACTAATTTGCACTCCCACCAATGATGTAAAAGTTTTCTTTTTCTCCACAACCTCACCAGCATCTGTTGATTTTTTGATTTTTTTAATAATAGCTATTCTGACTGGCCTGACGTGTATCTCATTTTGGTTTTGATTTGCATTTCTCTAACGATGAGTGATATTGAGCTTTTTTTCCACCTGTTTTTCGGCCACATGTATGTCTTCTTTTGAGGAGTGTCTGCTCTTATTCTTTGCTCACTTTTTGATTTTTTTTTTTTTTTTTTTGGTAAATGTAAGTTATTTGCAGATGCTAGATATTAGACCTCTGTCAGATGGGTAGACTGTAAAAATTTTCTCTAATTCTGTAGGTTGTCTGTTTACTCTGATGACAGTTTCTTTTGCTGTGAAGAAGCTCTTTAGTTTAATTAGATCCCATTTGTCAATTTTTGCATTTGTTGCAATTGCTTTTGTTGTCTTCATCATGAAATGTTTGCCTGTTCCTATGTCCCGAATGGTATTGCCCAGGTTTTCTTTTATGGTTTTTTAGTCTTGTGTTTTACATTTAAGTTTTTAAGCCATATTGAGTTGATTTTTATTTATGGTATAAGGAAGGGGTCCAATTTCTATTTTCTGCATATGCCTAGCCAGTTATTCCAGCACTATTTATTAAATAGAAAATTGTATTAGTTCATTGTCACACTGCTATGAAGAAATACTGGAGACCAGGTAATTTATAAAGGAAAGAGGTTTAATAGATCCACGGTTCCACATAGCTGGGGTGGCCTTACAATCATGGCGGAAGGCGAAGGAGAAGCAAAGTTATGTCTTCCATGGTGGCAGGCAAGAGAGAATTTGTGCAGGGAAACTTCCCGCCTTATAAAAACCATCAAATCTCATGAGACTTATTCACTACCATGAGAACAGGATAGGAGATACCTGCCCCCAGGATTCAATTACTTCCCACCAGGTTTCTCCCACAACACATGGGAATTATGGGAACTGCAATTCAAGATGAGATTTGGGTGGGGACACAGCCAAACCATATCAGGAACCCTTTCCTCATTGTTTGTTTCTGTCAGGTTTGTTGAATATCAGATGTTCGTAGGTGCACAGTCTTCTGGGTTCTCTATTCTGTTCTATTGGTGTATATGTCTGTTTTTGTACCACTACCATGCTGTTTTGTTTACGATAGCTTTGTAGTATAGTTTGAAATCAAGTAGCATGGTTCCTCCAGCTTTGTTCTTTTTGCTAAGGATTGTTTTGGCTATTTGAACTCTGTTTTGATTCCATGTGACTTTTTTTCTAATTCTATGAAGAAGGTCAGTGGTAATTTAATGGTAATAGCATTGAATCTATAAATTGCTTTGAGCAGTATGGACCTTTTCAGTATTGATTCTTCCTACCCAAGAGCATGGAATGTTTTTCCATTTGTTCGTTTCACCTTTGATTTCTTTGAGCAGTGGTTTGTAGCTCTCCTTGAAGAGGACTTTCACTTTATTTTTTAGCTGTATCCCTAGGTATTTTATTCTTTTTGTGGCAATTGCGAATGGGAGTTTATTTATGATTTGGCTCTCGGGTTGTGTGTTGTGGGTATATAGGAAAGCTAGCAAATTTTGTACATTGACTTTGTATACTGAGACATTGCTGAAGTTGATTATCAGCTTAACAAGTTTTTGGGCTGAGGTGATGAGGTTTTCTAGGTATAGGATCATGTCATCAGAAAAGAAAGGTAGTTTGACTTTCTCTCTTTCTGTTTGAATAAACTTTATTTTTCTTGCCTGATTTCCATGGCCAGAATTTTCAATACTATGTTGAATAGGAGTGGTGAGAGGGCATCATTCTCTTGTGCCAGTTTTCATGGAGAATGCTTCCAGCTTTTCCCATTCAATATTATACTGGCTGTGGGTTTGTCATACATTTTGTGGTAAGTTCTTTCAATACCTAGTTCAGTGAGAGTTTTTATCATGAGGTGATGTTGAGTTTTATCAAAGCCCTTTTCTGCATCTATTGAGACAATCATGTGGTTTTGTTGTTAGTCCTGTTTATGTGATTGATTACATTTATTGATTTGCATATTTGAGCCAATCTTGCATGGAATGAAGCCTACTTAATCATGTTGGATTAGCTTATTGATGTGCTGTTGGAGTCAGTTTGCAAGTATTTTGTTGAGGATTTTTTCATAGATGTTTATCATAAAAGCCTGAAGTTTTCTTTTGTGTGTGTGTCTTTACCAGATTTTGATATCAGGATGATGTTGGCCTCATATCTTGAGTAAGGGAGGAATCCCTCCTTTTCAATTTTTTGGAATAGATTCAGTGGAAATGGTAGCAGCTCTTCTTTGTAACTCTAGTAGAATTCAGCTGCGGATCTGTCTGGTCCTGAGCTTTTTAGTTGGCAGGTTACTTATTACTGCCTCAATTTAAGTTCTCATTATTGTTCTATTCATGGATTCAATTTCTTCCTAGTTCAGTCTTAGGAGGGTGTATTTGTCCAGAAATTTATTTATTTCTTCTAAGTTCTCTAGTAAATGTGCATAGATGTGTTTATAGTATTCTCTGATGCTTGTTTGTATTTCTATGGGTCCAGTGGTGATATTCCTCTTATCATTTCTTATTGTCTTTATTTGAATCTTCTCTCTTTTCTTCTTTATTAGTCTAGCTAGCAGTCTATCTGTTTTATTTTATTTTATTTTATTTTATTTTCAGAAAAACATCTCCTGGATTCATTGATTTTTTTGAAAGGCTTTTTGTGTCTCTATCTCCTTCACATCTGCTTTGATCTTGGTTATTTTCTGTCTTCTACCTATGTGGTTTGTTTGCTCTTGTTTCTCTAGTTCTTGTAGTTGTTAGGTTTTTAACTTGAGATCTTTTTACCTTTTTGATATAGACAATTAGTACTATAAACTTTCTTCTTAACACTGCTTTAGCTCCATCTCAGAGATTCTGTTACATTGTATCTTCATTCTCATTAGTTTAAAAGATCTTCTTGATTTCTGAATTAATATCATTATTTACCCAAGAGTCACTCAGGAATGGGTTGTTCAGTTTCCATGTAGTTTGTGGTTTTGAGTGAATTTCTTAATCTTGTGTCCTAACTTAATTGCACTGTGGTCTGAGACTGTTATAATTTCAGTTCTTTTGCATTTGCCAAGGAGTGATTTACTTTCAATTATGTGATCAATTTTAGAGTAACTGCCATGTGGCAATGAGAAGAATATATACACTGTTATTTTGGGGTGGAGAGTTTGGTATATGTGTATCAGGCCCACTTGATCCAGAACTGAATTATTTTTCTGTCTTGATGATCTGTCTAATATTGTCAGTGATGTTTTAAAGTATTCCACTATTATTGCATGGCAGTCTGTGTCTCTTCGAAAGTCCTAAGAAATTGCTTTATGAATCTAAGCGCTCCTGTATTGGGTGCAGATATATTTAAGATATTTAGTTCTTTTTGTTGAATTGAACCCTTTACCATTATGTAATGTCCTTCTTTGTCTTTTTTGATCTTTGTGGCTTAAAGTCTGTTTTATAAGAAACTAGGATCACCATGCCTACTATTTTCTGTTTTCCATTTGCTTGGTAAATTTTCTTCATCCCTTAATTTCTAGCCTATGTGTGCCTTTGCATGTGAGATGGGACTCTGAAAGACAGCATACAAATAGGTCTTTGTTCTTTGTCCAGTTTGCCATTCTGTGTATTTTAATTGGGGAATTTAGCCCATTTCAATTTAAGTTTACAATTTTTACATGTAGATTTGATCTTTTCTTCATGATTCTAGCTGTTTTTTGCATATCCGTTTATGTGGTTACTTCATAGTGTCACTGGTCTTTGTAATTCAGTGTGTTTTTCTAGTGGTTGGTAATGGACAGGGTGACAAACCAGCAGGGAGCAACACAGAGCCAAGGGAATCCCCACCCCCTGCCTTTTTAACAGAAGTATGCAATATTACTGGTACTATATAAATTCTGCCAAAATCAATTTCAAAATATTTGGTTACAGGGAGTGACCAAAAGTATTTAAGTATACAGAGTGTATTCTGGGTATATTTTTAAAAATTGGAAATATATTTCCATTCTACTGAATAAAAATCTCTGGAATTGGACTTGTCAGTCTATAGTTTATTAACCGCCTTTCTAGTGTCACCTAGGGGCTTGCTGAGCATTCAGAATCTTAGGACCCACCTTAGGCCTACTGTCTGCATTTTAACCAGATTTCCAGATGATTATTACGTGCTATGAAGTTTGAGAAGCTCTAGTTTAAGTGATTTTGATGTTCTTTCAGGTGTGAGAATCAATCCCTTTACAAATATTAAAAATAATGGCAAAAACCGTAATTATGTTTGCACCAACCTAATAATATCATCAGAATGTGTTTGACTGTGGAGGTCCATCTGTGGCAGAATCATTTATTAAAGTGCTAGAAGTTGAGACCCTAGAATCTACATTTTATTAAGCTTTCCATCTCAAGTTATTCTTTTGCCAATTTTGGTTTGAAAATTCCTTCTCTAAAGCAGTGTGAATTATTGCATAACTCTAAGCATTGTTCTTATCATTCCAGCACCATTAGTATCACCTAGAATCTTAGAAATGTACATTCTCCGATACTACTCCAGAGCTACTAAATGAAAAACTCTAGGAATGGGGCTTGGCAATCTTTGCTTTAGCAAGATCTTCTGGTGATTCTGACACACGCTAAAGTTTGAAAACGGCTATGCTAACATATAGATGATGTACCTAGAAATAGCTAACCTAAAATTATTAGCTTACCAGACAGGGGTTTGTTTTATTGCTGATACCAAAGAATTTTACTCAATTTTCCAAACTGTGTTAACTACCTTTGATAAAATTATTTAAAAAAAAAAAACGATTTGAATCATGCTTGACTTTCATAAGAAAACACATTTATTGTCATGCTCACATTTTGGCAGAGTACTTTTGTTTAAAATTTACAGTATGTATCTTCATTTTTCTGATTTGTCACATGCATCTCGTCGATATTAAATAGCATAGAAAATTGCACACAATCCATTTCTATTATACCATTTTACCACTAAGGATGAGTGACAAGAGTAACCCTTTCAACTCATATGTAAGTGACTGGTAGCCCAGCTGTACCTGTTTTCTACCAACTGTTTAGTTGTCATGGGTATAACAGCCTGTCTGACAGCCTGAATTGATGCAATGTTAATGAAAAGGAACACCTGCGCAGAGCAGCGTATCAGACTCCTGCCCCATCAGATGAAACAGTTGTGGTCTATGGCGTGCCAAGAAAAGGTCAAGAAAGGCAAGCAAGCTGGGCAGAGAGAAAAAAATAAAAACAGAACAAACCTTATGTTTCTCTAAGAAAGCTGGCCCCAATGAATGTGAGAGAATGAATGTAAAAGAACTCCAGAGATGTCCCTGGAGATCAGGTTTAGAAAGAAATGCAACACTCTGAAGAAATAAAGTATAATTTTGAGCAGAGGAGGTCCTGCCTCTGTATACCCAGTGCATATGAAGCTGTTACATCATTACATTATTAATATTTATGCTGCACCACTTTCAAGATTTTATAGAATTCTTGCTTCTGCATTAACACCCAGATAAAAAGCTGTGAATTGGCTTTACAGAATTGTGTAGTTGATAGTATTGTACTCACATTTCTAAGTGAAGAGAGATTTGGAAATTTGATAGAAAACTGTGCAAAAGCTTGGGGTGGTCTAGATATGGCTGATAAATCAAAAGATGATGAATGGCAAGATATCCATTTGGTAAAACTGGATGTATGTGCATTGAAGAAAAAGTGGAAGGATATACAGCCCGATGTTAATAATAGTTGTATGTGGTTGGCAAGATTATGTTTATTTAGTTTTTCTGCTTTTATGATTTTACATGTTGTCTATAATAATGTATGACTAAGTATTACTTTTATTATTTAAAAAGGTAACTTAGTTTTGCTTTGTAAAAAAGGGGACTGAAAATGTTGACGTTTCACTATCACTAAATTTAGTATAGTACCTTTTTTAGTGTAGTGGTTTCTTGGGCCAGCAGCATTGACATTACCTGGGATGTTAGAAATGCACCCAATACCTGCTGAATCAGAATGTTCATTTTTACGAGGTTCTCAGGTGATATCTATGCAGACAAATTTTGGAGAAGCACTGAGATTAGTCTTAGAAAAGAGAATCATCCGTGCTAAATTTCTTTAATTCCCATATTAGGTATTATATTCAACCGATTTCAGCATGCTCATGATTGAAATAAAAATAGAATTTTCAAATAGGGCCAATCTTAATTTAAAAATTACCTACTCATTGAGATGCATTGGCAAAGAAAAGTTTATGCTAGAAAATATATTAAAGAGGAAAAATTAGACCAAATGCAGATTGTTTCTCATTCAGTTTTCTTTTCAATAACAATAATTTGGATGGCAGAGGTCCAGCACCTGGAAATAAAGTTTGCTGGCAACCGAAATTGATGGTGAATGTAAGTAAACAGGAAGAATTCCCGTGGTACCATTCTCTCTACAATTTCAGGATAGATAGCTCTATGAAAGCTTGGATTGCAATTATTCCAGACAATGGGTTTTCTATAGCCACAGCCACTCATACATCATTTGTAATTGCTAGTGTACTTACTATCAGAGTGTGAACCACAGCAAGCCCAGATTCCTGTTTTTCCATATGACTCATGCCTTTATTCTCTCCCTTTTTATGCTCCTCTATAAACTCTTGTAAAATATGGTTTTTTATCTAAAAATGATTATATTCGGTATATCTAAATGATTATATTCGGTAAAATGATTATATTCGGTAAACACTTCTGAATGCTAATAACAGCTGATATAATATATACGTTATTTTAAAGCATCCGATTAACAGATGTATTCAAAATGTGCAGAGGTTGTTAGAGAAGGTGTATTGGTATTTTTATCTTTGAAAGTAGGTAATGACTTGCACCACTTTCTTTCGCCATCCTCCATTCTCTTTGTGTTAGTGTGTGAGTGTGTGTGAGTGTTTGTGTACGACTGAGAGAAACAGCAGGAAAGTAGAATAATTTGCAGTTGCTCCAATTTACTGTGCATGTAAACCACCTGAGAACCGTGTTAAAATGCAGATTCTGAATATTTACTTAGAAAGATAGGCGTGAAAAGAACCCAGGATTTAGAGGCAAAACAAACCTAGCCCAGCCAATTGGTCTTTAGTATGTTACTTCAATTCTATGATCACTTTAATGACTGGATTTCATCATCTGTAATATAGAGTGAAAAATTGTGAGCATGAAAAAAACAGGTTATGTTTATAAAGCACCTGATAGATTGAGAAACTCAATAGATGGTACTCATTTTATTATGACTATTAAGTTGTCTGGTATACACAGTCAATTGAAGGAAAAGAAGTGTCAAATGAAATAGCTAACATGTCACAGTGTGAAATCTCAAGCTTGCTTATGTCTGGCCCTTTTGAGCTTCTTTGATGACAGGCATTTCCCCCTGGACCATGAACTGACACTGAAGAAAAATGGGACACTAATATTTTAGCATTCTCAACTTCAGCCTAGTATCACTTGCCTAGATTATGTCATTATCAGTTTTTGGTATCATTTTGTTCTCCACATTGCAAGGGATGGAAGTACCTACCCTTTTGGACTTCACTGACTTCTTATTTTCCTGGTTATAACCTCACATCTTTTAAAACAAGTATTTTGATAAGAATTGAATTTTCCCTCCAGCTGTCACTTGAAGCTGCCTTGAAGTTCCAACAATACTCCAGTTCTAACTCAGGTTAATCTTGTGAAAGTACTTGGGTTTATCACGGTTCTTAGAAAGAAAACCAGATTGTTTTAGGCTTATCAGTAAAACTATTGGAATAAATGTTAACAGATTTATTAGTCAAATATTTCCATTCTTGGTTGCCCATATACAGCTCCACACAAAATCTCCTGTATATACCCACACAAAAATTCCCTCATGTACCCTCTGTTTATATTATTATTCTAGAATGACACATTCAGCAGACAGGAAGGGGTAGAAAGGAAATTTTGGCTTTGTGAGTTGGTGGTTTATTTTTCAGGAGTTCCATTTCCTGGGATACATTTTTACCATACAGGGTTAGTTCACAAGCATTCTTCATATGCCAAGGTGTTTTTAGTTAAAACTATACTTTTTTCTTAGTCAAGGTTGAATGTCTGATTTCTACATCAATGTTTTGACATCTCACCCTCAATAGATGGTTTTGAAATGTAATCAATTGAGTATTCATTCGATCCAGAATGACTAGTTGAGCTTATTTTTCTTAACTCTGTTGAAATTGTTCCTAAGTTCTGTTAAAATTTTCTTATACTGGTTCTCTTTTCTGGCAAACTCTAAGTCAAAAATTTCATTTTTTATTTTCCATAATCACACCTAATAACTCAGTTTCATTTTATTTCTGATTGATTTACTGGTATGAAGTTGTTATTCTGGTATGAAGCTGTTATTCTGGTATGAAGTTGTTACAGTATATCCATCCAAAGTTTTTCAAGGCTTAATAATCATTGTAAACATCACTAATATTATCAATACTAATGCAATTGCTGTTGCCTTATTGTTGATCATGAATACTATTGTTAATACACTGTTAGGGTTAGCAATGTATGATACTTCATGGTGTAAAATATTCAAAATGTCTATTTTTAATTATATTGTTAATATAGTTACTGTTTTCCAAAAACCATCTCAAGCATTAACACTTTTATTTCAGTATTGATATCAGGGTCTGTCTTGGTCAAAAAATGTTTAATGAGCATCTACTATGTTTGAGATAAAGAAATAGGTACCAAGGATGGAAATTGATATGATAGTTTGGGTCTTTAAGAAATTTATGGAGTAGTTAAGAAGGCAAAGCATATTAAAAATTAGATAATCCCTAGATTGAAAAGGTTTCTAAATCTCATTTGGCTTATTTGATCCTTAAGTTTTCTCTTGAATTCTCTAACTGAATATTTCTAATAGCAGAGTCTGCATTATTGCCTGTGGTAGTAGCCCATTCTGTGTCAAATCAGTTCTGACGACTGGGAAGTCGTTCTTTGAACTGGGTCGAAAATAATATCTCAATAGTTTTTAACCATTGGCCCTAGTTTTATCTTTTGGAGCCCTGTAGAACCATCCTGTTTGCTACCCATATAGGAACACTTAGATTAGTCAGAGATAATTAGCATATCACCTCTTGCCCATCCTCACAACTTCTCTAAGATAAACATCTCTGATCTTCTCAGGAATTCATCCCGTGCAAGATCGTGGTTTTGGTGTTTTTTAATCCCTCGGATGCTGGCCTTTCAACATGAATAAATGTTAAATAATGATACAGTACTGTACACATTAAGTGTCTAATAAGTCATACAGGAAACGCAAGTTATAGGAGTTCGGAGAAGGGAGTATAAATTGAGGTCTACGTAATTGGGCAGGGTTTAATGCATGAAGTCATACATGCATTGGGTCTTACACACGTGAAGACGATGAAAAAAGGGCCTCGAAATTACGTTTTATGTGGCAATTTTGGGAACTATGTTCAGATCATTTTAGCTCAATGACATGTCAAGTACAGGCATTGAATTACCCCATTGACATCCATTTGAAAATATCTATGCCAAATTTTGATGAATCTTTGTCCCATATTCTTCCTAACAAATAATGGCCATTTTTTTTTATGTATTTACCTGCAAAGCAAGTGGTATGTTGAGTTTCAGTGGCTATTTCAGTTTCACAAACACCCCACGAAAGTTTTAGGCATATTATTTTGAGTGGGTTGCTTTCTTTGTGATGCGATTTTCTAGGGTAAGATTTCTTGCCATTAATTTGGTGTCCTGCCATTAATTTGGATGCTTCTAGACCAGAAGCTTCTCCTGATGAAAACACAAAATTGTCTAAGTTTTTGTTTCAATCAAGTCCACTCAATCCAAGACTCCAGCAAATATAACATTTTCTATGAAACATTCACTTATTCTTATAGGCTGGGAGTGACAAGGGCTAGTGTGAATAAGGACACATTCATGTACTTATGAAATAAGCTGTGGGAAAGGTACATGTATTGTGCTATGATATGTAGTGCCCAAAAGATAAGCTGTGTTGAATGTAATGACTTGGTATGATTTATGTTGTATAACCTGTGTGTAATGACTTATTTATGATACATGTTGCGTAACCTGTGTGGTGTAGATGTGCATGTGGTAGTGCTTGTGTTAGTTCTGTCTGCTTACATCAGAGGATAACGGCCTGTTTTGGGATGGAATCACTATTTGAATGAAAATCCAAGAATAAGCTTCTCAAAAGGACAAAATGGTAGATGATAATATTGTAGTGAAGTTTCCCATTATAACTCTCTTCCCATAGCTTGAAAACACATATTCCTTCATTCAGTAGTCACTGAACAAGAACTGACTATCTGTTACGTGCCAGCACCATAATAGGCCCTGGAGATGGTGAACAAAAACAGGCAAGCCCCTATCTTCCAGGTTTTCATAGTCTAGTCGTAGAAACAGACTAATGTCTGTGATAATGAAACAATCACACATGTGACTATCAGTTGACATGACTGTTCCAAAGGAGAGGGACAGAGTGCTATAAGAGAATAAGATGGTATGTGTCATTTTGTGTATTATGTGTATTCTCTACTATAACCAGAGATACCAGTCAATAACTGCTGTAGGACTCAGTGATATCACCTCAAGAAGTTGCTTCTCCTTTAGTGTCCTCACAACACACTCAAATCATAATCAATTTATGACACTTGTCAGTGTGATCAGCCATTGACCCATCTATTTCCCCAAGTCGAATGTGAGCTCCTGGAGAGCAGAATCCAATTTAACCCATCTCTGTACCTCTGATGAGTCCAATGCTTGGCACACAGTGAGTGTTCAATAAATGTTAACTAAATGACTAAATAAATCCTACTACAGTAGAATACAGATTAAAATTATATCTAAAGCCAACATTTTTCAGCAACAATGCAGGACCACAAGACCTCTTTACCTCAATTATTGTATCTTCAAAACTTCCTGCATGTCAGATAGTATTATTTTATTACAGAATAAAATTTTGTACATTCCATTCTTTTTAACAATATGCTCAATTTCAAAGTATGCATTTCAAGTTCAGCTAGAGATTTGTAAATCAAGGTGTTTTTTTTTAATATTTAGAAAATAAACAAACTTAGCATTAGAGACTCAAGTCCAATTAATTAGTGGTTTGAGAGCAAAGCTTTAAACTGTCAAATAAATCCCACAGTGCTTTAGTGAATGTATCAGGCAGATTGTAATGCTGCTAAATCTAAACTTGATTGAGACTATGGTAAGGGGTTTGGAAATTATACATCATTTTATCTCTTATTTGAGGGGGAGAGTTAATTGCTTTTAATATACACCCACTTTACTGCTTCATCACCCTTTTGTTTCTTAGATTTACCACTAACCTTTCAGTTAAAACCTTTTGCAGAGACTACAGTATATCTGCATATATTGAGTATGTTTTACTTATATCTCAGAATCAAATGGGGATATTACAGAAGCAGGACTGTGAACAGAATTTAGTAAAGTAAGTTTTATTTTTCTGGTTGGATTGTCATAATACATGTGTATAATTCAATAGATGGTTATAGAGGAATAAGTATGCTAAAAGATAATCCTGAGTCAAACAGTGCCACAGACTTTGAGATACCCCTGACCCTCATTGTGGATGCCTCAATTTATTAACCAGCTTAAATTTGGTCAAGGAAAGGATAGGCTCCCACAGAAGTAAAATTCTCCTTAATGAGCTGTTAATTGTTTACATGTAGCCTGAAGTTGCCTGATGATATTTCTTCTAATTTTGCTAATGTATTCTGGCCCTGCTGCTATGATGGCCTCAGGCAAACTCTATCATAAAAATGCAGGTGTGCTTAGCAGGTATAATAAAAGTATAATAAAAGTGCAGATGCGCATAGCAGGTTTGTCAGTTGATCTGCCCATATCAGCTTAAAAGAACTTCACATTTCTATAAATTAAGAAATGAATCACTAGTGTACTGATTTTCTGATTGCCCTCTCTTCATCATTTTCTCCCCAGGCCCAGACTGACTAGGCTATTTTACACGAGTTGGAGATGACTCATAACCCTACATTACTTTGTCTCACAGATGGCATCATTTTATCTTATGCACAAAGAGACTGACAAGTGACATTGTTGCATTGATTTTATTGTACTAGGCTATGAAGAGCACTGGCTGTGATGAATATGTAATCTGGAATAGGAGTTTGCATTTGGGACTTGAAACTTTGGTAGGGTAGACAGAAAGAAAAAGAAAGGTTTTTTAAATGGAATATAGAGGGTGGAGAGAGAGAAGTGTTAAGAGAGAGTGCATTTTCTATATAAGCAAGGGATTATTTTTTATACATCGGAGAATATTGAAGACCCATAGATGGTTTTCAGGCTAATCTAGTCATTTGGCATTAGAAAGTAGTTTCTAGACTGTGCTAAAACTATTGACCCAAGACTTTTCAATTCATGTCCATAGTTATAGACTTGCTGGTAATTGTCATTAATCAAGGAGCCTAGGGATGCCATAGGAGTGAGTGAATAATCGGCTTATTGCCAATACCGAAATGATAGGGTAGCAATTTTCTCCATTAAGTAAAATATGAAAAAGAAGAATTCTTTAAAATGTGTGTGTGTGTGTGCGTGTGTGTGTGTGTGTGTGTGTGTGTGTGTGTGTGCATGCTTTCCTTTAGTAGTGGTCACTGAATACAGATGTGGCAGGAGTGGGAATATGTAGAAATTCAATGGAAATGAAAGTTTTATCTTATTATGCAGGATGAGTCAAGAATAGCTTGCTTTTGACATATTCGGAAAAAAACCCAAACTTGTCAACTGGATAGAATCCTGTGTCTGTTTCTTCCATCAGAAAGCTAGATGTTTTGTTACAGGTACCTGCCATTGTGAGAATGGAATCATCAAAGCTCATTGTTATATAAAAAGGGATCATTGCACTCAGCAAAGTATGCAAATACCAGTGTAGTTTCCTATCATAGCTACATAATGGTAGTGCTGCTTCTTAAAGAGCTTGATGATTTCTGTTAGAACTCAGGTTTTCTAGATCAAAACCGGAAATTTCTGCTCGTGTATCAGGTATTAATTTTACCCTATCATAAACTCTGAATACAACCATCAGTTTCTAAACCAACCTAAATCTGACCTGAAGTCCCCTTTATGGATGCCATGCAGTCTGTTTTATTCACATCTTATTCTGTTAGTAGTAGCTTTCATTAACTTAAGAACAAATGTTCCTATCACTCCAAAGTGAATCTATGGTCCATGTAGTTGTGGTCTATTATTTATTAACAAATCATGAGTTCAGAAAGACAGACTGTGTCTTAAATAAAAACTCTTTTAGATTAATCTTTCCTAAATATTGGGTGCATTCCATCACTTCTTTCCTTAAAAAATAGTGTTTTTTTTCATGGACTATCAAATAAATCTCTTCTGATTTCTAGTACATAGTTTTGACTTACCTTTTCGGTTTTCTGTCTCGTAAATACCCAAGGCTCATGCAAACCTGGACTGAGTTATTTGAACATTCTGTTATCTGAACATTACCATCTGCATACTTTCGATCTTGCTATTCTGTCTGGAATGCCCTCCCTACATATCTGCCTGTTGAGAGCTTGCTTAGTACCCAAAGTTCCACCTGAATGCTATTTCCTCTAGGAATTCTTCTACAGTTCCTTTCACTTCATTTCTTTCTCCCCAGAATATTTCATTTGTACTTTTCTTTTTGAAATTTTTGTATTCTCCTTTATAGTATGATTATTTGTATTTTTGCTTTAGCTTTTCAACTAGATTGCACATTTCCTGAGGACTGGGACCATGACCGAAGGCTGAGAAATCACGCATAATGACTCAACAGCTAGACATTGAACAACTAATTTTGGAATTAGTAGGTCATATCCCGAGCCATTTTTAGATTAGCTGCTATTTTTTTCTTCCTACAACGCCTCCAAATGTTTAGAATGTATCTCTTTTTATTCATATGAAGTTTGTTCTGCAGCAGTTCTTACAGTTTGGCTTCCTGCAGAGTAAACACATATCTACCCACTTGTTCATGATTGCTTAAGTTTGAGCTTTCCTTATAGTGTCTTTTCTGATTCATCACTGGCTAACCATTTCTTTGTTCCCTTTACTATGTTTCTGTTGGAATTACGATAAGCTGTATTGGGATAGACGTGGTAACTCTAGACTCTGCATTTGCCTAACTTAAGAAAGTTGGTAAACCTCTAGACAACACAAGAATAATTCTGTAAAACAAACAAAAACTTTGTACATTTTTTATTAGGATGTGGGTATATGAGGGGCTATTTCAAACTGCAAGGAGCTTATTTTGACCTTTGTAAATGCTAGTCTTTAATGCTCTTTTTCATCTCTACCTTGCAAATTCCTACATACCCTTTATGTCCCAGCTTATGTAGATTTTTTTTTTTTTTTTTTTTTTTGAGACAGGGTCTCACTCTGTCTTCCAGGTTGGAGTGCAGTGGTGTGATCATAATTATTGTAACCTCGAAGTCCTGGACTCAAACCAACCTCCCACCTAAACTTCCTGAGTAGCTGGGACTATAGGTGCACACCACCATGCCCAGCTATTTTTTTTTTTTTAATTTTTTTTAAAGATGAGATTTACCTATGTTTCCCAGGCTGGTCTCAAACTCCTGGTGTCAAGCAAAGCTCCCACCTCTGCCTCTCAAAGTATTTGGATTACAGGGGTTAGCCACCATGCCCAGCCCCTCAAATAGTTTTGTAAGTGAAGTTAGTTCCACTTAATTTGTGCCAGTACTCTGCTTTATGTTAATATCAAATACAGTAC
The DNA here is from genome assembly GCF_048565385.1 of Saimiri boliviensis. Taxonomy (NCBI): domain Eukaryota; kingdom Metazoa; phylum Chordata; class Mammalia; order Primates; family Cebidae; genus Saimiri; species Saimiri boliviensis. Next base: position 136,783,229 of record NC_133470.1, read on the forward strand.
AAACCATATTGCACTGTTCCTTTTAAACACTCTTCACTATGGTAATTATTTTCTAAATATTATTTAAATGCTGATACTGTTACTAGACTGATTCCATAGGGCAGGTAACTGTTCTATTTTTTTCATAGTTAATATCCCCAATGCTTACTATTTAGTAACTAGTCATGACACTTTGTTGTATACTATGTGTCGTTCTTTTTCTGTTTCTATGGTTTTCTTCTCCATTCAGCTAGGCTGTGACTGTATATTTATTTTTCATTATATATCTGGAACCTGTTATAGCACCTAAAATACAGAAAACAATCATTGGCACTAGATTCTCTGCTTTTTGAGAATAGCGGTTAGATATTACTCCTTTTTCTTTCTCCCCAAAACTTGACATACTACCTCATGAATTGAAGGTAATCAATAAGGTGAAAGAAGTCCTCATTTTAATTTTAGCATTGACCTACTTTATACTTCAGTAAGTCTTTTGCTTAGTCAACATATATCAATTGAGTGTTTTCTGGGTGGAAGGAATTTTATTATCTTAAAATTTCCCATGTGTCAAAAAGGGAGAGATTTTCCAGGTTTTGTATAGTCTGGAATATTGGGAAATACCAAAGTGTATATTAGCAATATTTTGAAGATGAAGAAACTAGTCGATAATAAATTTGCAGAAGCTTGCATTTCTTGGTTAATTTTGTCTTCTTGTTAATTAAATATTGCTATATACACAACATATAGCTTTCATTTTTCAAAGCATTGAAATAAAATGGAATGTAACTTAGCCCTAATACTATGGTGAATGAATTTTTCAAGTTGTTGATTTGAAAGGTTTTCTGGATCTTGAAGTAGCTCTGAGTCTTGATGGAACTGAATAACGACTCTTCACCTTGATTCTCAGACCCAGCATGTATAATCTTGCAAATACTTACAAATCTGTACTATTTTTGGAGTCAGAACAAAAATGCCTTGACTCGATTTACCGATATAAGACCCTCCATGCAGCAACCTTCCCTAGACATCTTATCTGAAAGAAAACCAATCTATACCCTTGGCCAACACATGCTCTTTGACTACTTGGCTAGATTGCTAAACATCTTATTAGGCCCTGCATAATAGAGAGGGAGAAGAGGGGCAGGATGTTTAATAATGGAAGACCTTCTCTGTAAAGAGAACTGTTACTGTTTAAAATTCACACTGCAGCAAGCTGAAGAGGAATAAAAAAAAAAATGTATAAAGAAAAGGTAGGCTTACATAACAAAAGAGAAGTTCTGTTTGTACGCTATTAAAACATTCAATGTTGTGCCACTGACCATTCCAACAGTTTGCTTTATACAAAAGTAAAAGTCACATGTCTCAATCCTAATAGGCTGAAGAGGGAGGAAGAGAGAGAAAAGTCTACAGGTAGTCATTATGCAAAAACTCACTTCATAGACCAGGATAATGAACATTTATGATCATCTGGAGATAGAACCCCTGGTGAGAATAAGACAGTGCTAAATGCATACTGAGCAAATAATAGGTACCAAGTATTGATTTAATATCATTTAAAAATATACCTCTGTGATGCTAAATGAGAATTTAAATGTGAAATATTGTGAATATGCAATGCAGAGAGTGAGAAGCTGTTTTTGCATCACATTTATATTGCAAACACAGAGGCCCAGTATTTTAATAATGAAAAACTTGTTTACCTGCCTGGATAATATACCCATTATAATTAAATGTATTTCAGAAAAGTATTTATATCTATAAAATATTAAAAATCATTAAATGTACCAAAAGAAGTCAGTTAATTTTTATTGGTCTCTATCTAGCCCAAGAGCAGATTTTTCTTTCTGTTCTAATTCCTTAGAAGTTGTAGCAATGAAGTGTATAATATATACTACTTCCATAAGTGATCATGCCTCTATTGACCTTATAGTAGAGCTAGATATAATAATGCAGACATTCTCACTGAGGAGATTAAAAAGTGCTTTCATTGTAAGAGTATAGTGAAAGTAATCAGAGTTTAAATCTCATTCTGACTTTGATATGATGATAGTATCCGAGCACAATATAAGCTATCAACATTTCTTTCATTTAAAAATGTTTTAGTTTCTTATGATTGAAGGAAAAAAATAAAATTTGCAGTTAAAATAATGTTTTAGTACAGCTCTTCCTGGTGAGAGGGCCAAGATATACAGCTCCAGGTTATGCTATTAACTAGTATGTGGTTTTAACTGAACTCCTTCTGGTCTTCATTTTTTTTTTCCATTTATAAATTTACTTTTGAAATAGTAATATTTTTTAATTTTAGATAAATGAGGAGACTAGTGTTTTGTTTTACAGGCATTATGTAAATAGGTATAGGCACGGCTTATAAAGAAACGTAGCAAGGTACTTTAGCTGACTGAATTTTTCTTACTGAAAGTAAAGTTAGAGCTGTGTGGCCTTTGTTTAGCCTCTATGTTGCAAAAAGATGGTTCCTGATACAGTATAGACCACCAGATTATTAACTTAAAACAAATCAAGTCCATTAAAGCTTCTTCTCAATGCTTAATTGTTTTGATAAACAAGCCTCCTAGAAGTCAAGAGCTCACCCTGCGGGGTCTGAGAAGGCCTTTGTGTCATTATGCGGCCAATGCTTAATACATAAGGGCAGTTTTATGCTCTCTTGGTGCAAGACACATTTCTTTAGGACAGCACTGGGGCTTCTCAGCTAAAACTTCACACACACACACACACACACACACACACACACACACACAATTTTTTCAGCATAGTGCTTTTCTGAAACTATTTGTAAGATGTATAAACTACCTGTCAATATATACAACAGAAATATAAAAATTTCATTGTGAATCTCTTAAAGATATTGTCTTCCTGGATGTGGTATTATTTAAAGTCTGCTGGTCCTCACTTGCTGCAATTGTATTGATGCTTCTTTTAAATAATGTATGTATTACTTAAACAAAATGACTTATTTCCTGTGATTACAATTAGAAACAAATGCATTAATGAAATACTAACATGATATTTAAAATGGCATTTTCCTTAATATAGCTTCAGATGGTTTCTTTAAAATATCATATGATGGTTTATTTGGTACAAGGAAACCAAGAAGTTTATAATGAGCAGAAGATAAAGTGATTTTAACAAATTATTCGCATTGCATATTATAGGATAAAAGTATGACAGCTATAATTAAATCCCTTCAGGTTAAAAAGATATTAATTGCATCCAATGTGATTAGGTGATATATTCTTGAAGATTTTGATTCTACCATCACATTTGGTCAATTAATTGAGATAATTTATTCCAATCTAAGAGCAAGTGTAGGAACAAATTATTTCTAAGAGTACATTTGGAAGAAACAGCCAGGATAAGGAGATGTGTTCTCTAGAGTTTCGTCTATCTGACAGTCATCGAATCTCATGATAGGAATGTCACAGGAAAAATTATAGAGGGCTTGGATGATAACGGTCTCGTGCAGAAAGAATAATTCTGAAAAATACTAGTCTGCTATATGAAGGTGACATTTTGAAAACTTATCTAAATATTTTATCCTTTTTTGTGTGATTAATATTCTAGGGAACATAGCATTAACATCTTTAAGTGATATTCCATAATAATCTTAACAAATATTGCTAATTCCTTTTTTTTTGTTGTTAACTTGGGTAAGGAAAAAATGAACTTCATCATATGAAATATATTTTTAAAACTACTTAAAGATATTTTAAAGTTTCTCTGTTTATTAAAGATCATGAGTTGGCATTCAGCAAAATGCAAATGTAACAATTTCTTCAGAAACTAGAAGCTAGCTCAATTTACTGAGTTTAATTTAACAGTGGCACAACTAAGCTGCAGCAAAGCAGGAGTGTCTACTAATTAGAACAGATTTCTGACCATCATTCCACTGTGCAGCTCCCACTGAAGTGAACATGAATCTTGCAGCAACTTTATTTTCTCATGTAGCTCTCAGTTCTTAAAAGCACTAAAGACCTTAAACAGTCTTAAATAGCAAATACTGTGTTTTCATAGAAAGTAGAAGAATTTGTGCATTTCAAAATAATTTTATATGGGCTTTTGCATGAGAAACCACCTATGTTCTTTAACAAGATTGAAGACTGCAATCTAGACAAAATGAAAGTACAGCCTCATCTCTGCCTTGGCATCAGATCAGGTCGCTATTGGCAAAGTTAAGTAGAGGATTAGATGTTTTTCATCGACACCTTCAAGTTGGAAGCAGGAGTAAATTAAGTGATCTTTGTTATTTAAATAATTATCAAGTCATTTAGAATGAAAAGACATGTAGTCATTGTGAATTAGAACATAACAAAATTGAGCATGTCTTTGTTGAATTATATATGTGCATGCTCACATGTATGTGTATATATATATATATATATATACATATATATATATATATATATATAATTTTAAAATTCAAGTCCCAATTATGCTTTCTTTATAGAAGACAAGCTTTCTCAAAAAGGTTTATGGGAAATTTTCTTATTGAGTTATTTTAACAAGTAGTAGGTTACAATGCCTTTCCAAGGAATCATGAAATTAAATTGTTTCTATATAAAGCATTGTCCCTAAACTCCCAGCTACTTGGCTGATAGGGAAATAATTTTGATCTTCTTTTAAAATTAGATGCATATTTACTTCTTCCTGATTAATTGAGAAAAAAATATAATTTCTCAGGACAGAAACACAATAGAACTTTTGCTACATTTATGTCATGGGAAAAGATGCTATATTCGTTTTTTAGGCTGCAGTAAAAAGGTACCTAAAACTGAGTGGCTTAATATAACAGAAATGTATTATTTCACAGTTCCAGAGGCTAACATTCTAATATTAAGATGTCAGCAGAATTGGTTCTTTCTGGGGGCTGTTAGGGATAATCTGTTCCACAATTCTTTCCTAGTTTTTGGAGGTTCTCTGGCATCACTTTACTCTCTGCCTTTACCTTTACATAGCATTATCTCTGTGTCACTGCATCTTCTCATCCTCTTCCCACTGTAGAAGTCTGCATGTCACTGTGTTTAAATTTGTCCTAATTATAACGACATGGTCATATTGGATTAGGACTCATTCTAATGACCTCATTTTAACTTGATTAGTTGCATAGACCTTACTTCCAAGGAAGGTCACATTCACAGGAATTGTGTGGTTAAGACTCGAACATCTTATTTTTGGAGGCAGAGCAAACACAGTTCAACTCATAATACATGGATCTGAAATCAATAGCAAAAACAAAAATAAAAAAGGAGAAGCAAACATCTTGGTGACAGATTTACATTGGTGGAAAAGAGATAACCAGAATGTGCCACTGAGGAGGTGAACTACGCTATTACATTTCTAACATGTTTAGATAAGATAGCCAGGAGCATGTAGCTACTGAAGGTTTTGCTAGATGGATGGGTCTATATTGCAAAAGGTCACAGTCAACACAGCATTCATGGACAGAATGATCATAAGGTGCAGATTATTTTCTCTCTGCCTTATTTTGTTTGGTCTGTTGTTGTAGTCCATTTTGTGTTGCTATCAGAGATACAACACACTGGTAACTTATAAAGAAAAGAAATTTATTTCTTCCAGTTCTGGAGGCTGAGAAGTCCAAGAAAATTGAGGGGCCACATCTGGTGAGAACCTTCTTGTTGCATCATCCCATGGTAGAAGATGGAACAGCCAGAAAGTGTGAGAGAACAAAAGATGGCCAAACTCACTTTTATAACAAACCTACTCTCATGATAATGAACCCACTCATGAGATAACGAAATTAATCTATTGACTTAATCACCTCTTAAAAATCCTCTTCTTAACTCTGTTATATTGAAGATCAATGAACATGAATTTTGGAGGATACATGGATACCATAGAACCTGTTTTGAACACGATGTCTATGGTGACAGAAAGGAGATCAGATACCTATAGTGTCTCCTATTTATTAAGACTAGAATATAAATGATAGAGTAGATGTTAGATTACTCCATGTAGGCTTTTCTTTCTTTTTTTTTTTTAAAGCATACTGCAATAAATTACCCAGATAAAAGAAGTTAGCTAGAATCTCCCCTCACTTGAATTGAACTGCTATTATGCAGTGATGTACTAGTACTGGATTTAGAGCATACTAAAAAAAAATTAAAAAAAAAAGATATTCTAATGAATTGGTAAATGAATTCAGCAAAGGTTCAGGATACAAAATTAATGTACACAACTAAGTAGCTCTGCTATACACCAACAGCAACCAAGTTGAGAATCAAATCAAGAACTCAATTCCTTCCACAATACCTGCAAAAAATTAAAATACTTAGAAATATACATAACCATGGACATGAGAGACCTCTATAAGGATAACTACAAAACTCTGCTGAAAGAAATAATAGATCACACAAACAAGTGGAAATACATCCCATGCTCATGGATGAATAGAATCAACATTGTAAAAATTACCATACTTCCAAAAGCAATTTACAGATTCAGTGCAACTCCCATCAAAATGCCATTATCATTCTTCACAGAATTATAAAAAAAAAATCCTAAAATTCATATGAAACCAAAAAATATTCCTAGCCAAAGCAAGACTAAGCAAGAAGAACAAGTTTGGAGGAATCCCATTAATGGGCTTCAAACTATACTATAAGGGCATAGTCACCAAAACAGCATGGGATTGGTATAAAATTAGGCTCAGAGACCAGTGGAAAGGAAAATAGAACCCAGAAACAAAGCCAAATACTTACAGCTAACTGTTTTTTTTTTACAAAACAGAGGAAAGCATAAAGTGGGAAAAGGACATCCTATTCAACAAATGGTGCTGGAGTATTTAATTGGCAAGCCACATGTAGAGGAATGAAATTGGATCTTCATCTCTTACCCTATACAAAAGTCAGCTCACGATGGATCAAAGACTTAAATATAAGATCTGAAACCATAAAAACTCTAGAAGGTAGCATCAGAAAAACCCTTCTAGACATTGGCTCAGGCAAAGCCTTCTTTATTGCTTTTCATTGGCATGGACTATCCTTTTCCAATCCTTTATTTTCATTCCATGTGTGTCTTTATGGGTGAATCATGTTTCTTGTAGGCAACGAATCAATAGGTCTTATTTTTTAATTCATTCAGGCAACGTATGTATGTCTTTTGATTGGAGAGTTTAGTTCATTTACGTTGGATGTTATGATTGACAAGTAAGGACTTACACCTGCCATTTTGTTATTTGTTTTCTGCTTCTTTTGTTTTCTTCCTTCCTTCTTTCATTCCTGTCTTCATCTAGTGAAAGTGATCTCTGGTGATATGCTTTTATTTCTTGATTCTTAGTTTTTGTTCATCTATTGCATATTTTTTGGTTTGAGGGTACTATGAGGCTTGCAAATTCTATCTTATAACTCATTAGTTTAACCTGATAACAACATAGCAATGTATGCATAAAGAAAAAAGCAAAAATAAAGTAATAAAAACTCTATGCCCTGACTTTGTTCACCCTCCTTTTAACTTTTTGTTGTTTCTATTTACATCTTATTTTAGTGTCTATGCCTTGAAAAGTTGTTGTAATAATTATTTTTTATTGGTTTATTGTTTCTTCTTAGGATAAGAGCGGTTTACACACTGCAGTTACAGTGTTATAATATTCTGTGATTTTTTTGGGTGTATTTACTATTGCTGGTGAGTTTTCTACTTTTAGGTGATTACTTATTGCTTATTAACATCTTTTTCTTTCATATTCAAATACTCCCTTTAGCAGTTCTTGTAGGACAGATCTGGTGTTGATAAAATCCCTCAGGTTTTGTTAGTCTGAAAGGTCTTTATTTCTCCTTCATATTTGAAGGATATTTTTGCTGGATGTACTATTCTAAAGTAAAAGCCTTTTCCTTTAGCACTTTAAATATATCTTGCTACGCTCTCCTGGCCTATAAGGTTTCTACTAAGGGGTCTTCTGCCAGACATATTGAAGATCCATTGTATGATGTTTCATTTCTTTTGCTTCTCTTAGGATCCTTTCTTTATTCTTGATTTTTGGGAGTTTGATAATTGAATGCCTTCAGTTAGTCTTCTTTGTGTCAAATCTGTTTGGTGTTCTATAACCTTCTTGTACTTGAATATTGACATCTTTCTTTAGGCTTGGTAAGTTCTCTTTTATTATCACTTAAATAAACTTTATACTCGTTCCTCTTTCTCAACTTCTTTAAGACCAGTACTTCTTAAATTTGCCCTTGTGAGGCTATTTTCTGTGTCCTGTGTGCTTCATTGTGTCATTCTTTTTCCTTTGTCTCCTCTGACTGTGTATTTTCAAATAGCCTGTCCTCAAGCTCATTAATTATTTCTTCTGCTTTATCAATTCTGCTCTTAAAAGACTGATGCATTCTTTAGTGTGCCAAATTTGTTTTTTAGCTCCAGAATTTCCACTTTATTCTTTTGAATTATTATGTCTCTTTATTAAAATATCTTACAGAATTCTAAATTCCTTATCTGGATTATCTTGATTTTTTTTGTGTGTTTTCTTAACATGACGATTTTGAATTCTCTTCCTGAAAGGTAACATATCTCTGTTTCTGCAGGTTTGGTCCCTGGTGCCTTATTTAGTTCATTTGGTAAGGTCATGTTTTCCTGGATGGTGTTTCTGCTAGTAGATGTTTTTATGTTGTTATTTATTTATTTATTTATTTATTTTTTTAGTGTCTGGGCATTTAAGAGTTATGTTTTTATTACAGTCTTCATTGTCTGGACTTGCTTGTACTTGCCCTTATTGGAAAGGCCTTTCAGCTATTTTGTAGGAATTGGGTGTTGTAATCTAAGCTGTATGTGTTTTAGGGAGCACCACAAGCCAAGTGATGCTCTCTGTGGTTTTGCAGACTTGTAGAGGTACTGCCTTGATGATCTTCAACAAGATCCAAGAGAATTCTCAGGATTACTGGGCAGAGACTCTTGTTCTCTTCCTTTACATTCTCCAAAATGAACAGAGTATTTCTGTTCTGAGCCACCTAAAACGTGGAGTGGCACTAAAACCCCTGTTGCCACCATTACTATGACTGCACTGGGCCAGACCTGAATACAACATAACATTGGGTCTCAAGCAAGGCCTGTTGTAACCACTTCATGGCTACTACCTATTTTCACTCAGGGCTCTGAGGCTCTTCATAAGTACTTGGTAAAGTCATCCGGGCCTATGTCCTTCCTTCAGATCCATGAATTCCCCCAGGTTTTAAGTGGGTCCAGAAGTCTACTTTGTCTTCTATTGTGCTGTAGCTGAGCTGGATCTCAAACCATAAGACACGGTCCTTTCCACTCTTCCCTCCCCTATCCAAAGACAGAAGAGCCTCTCCGCATAGCTACCACCACCACAGGCCACAGGAAGTACAGCCAGAATATTGCCCTGCTGATGTTCTCTCAAGGCCCAAGGCTCTTAGTCAGCTTGTTGTGAAAGCTGCCTGGCCTGGGACTCACCCTTCAGGGAAATTGCCTCCTTTCTGGCCAAGTGCCAGTCCAGAAGAGCCATCCAAGAGTCAAGTCCTTCAATTGGGGATTTTAATAGCCCCACTGGTGCTCTACCCACCTGTTGCTATGCTGGTACTTAAGGTTCAAAACAAAGTTTACTTTTTTTCTCTGCTTTTTTCAAGCAGAAGGACTTTCACCCTATAGCCACCACAGCTAGTAATATTCTGGGTCTCACCTGAAGCCCGTAAATCTCAGAGGCTCATCCATGGTCCTTGACTTAGTGCCTGGGCATCTCTGCTGGTTATTCAGGACCCAATGGTTCTTGAGTTAGCAGGGGATGAATGGTTCCAGGACTGGGTCCTCCTTCCCTTCAAGGCAGCAGATACCCTTTTTTCTCAGCTTGCATCTAGAAATGTCATCTGGGATCTAGGGCTTATAACAGGATTCTCACAATTCTGAGCAGTGCCCCATCCTACTGTGACTGAGCTGGCATCCAAGATAGAAGAAAATTTCTCCCCATTCTTTTCTCTCCTCTCCTCAAGTGGAAAGAAGTGGACATTTTTTGCACTGTGAGCTTTGCAGCTTGGGGTTAGGTGAGGAATGATATCATCACTCCCTTAGCTGCCTCAGCTTCTGTCTCAGTAGGTCATGATTCTCCTTCCTACTCTTTGCCAGCCCACTGTTTCTTGGACTAGTTCAGCACTAGGACTTACCTAAGAGTTGCAGTGTTTATAGCCTAGACTGTCTTTAAAGTTTATTTGGAGCATAGAGCACTTTAGCCCATGGTGGTGAGGTTTGTGGGAACTCAAGTTCTGACAGCTGGGATGGACAATTCCCCTCTTGCTAAGGCTAGTTTAAATGTTCACTGCTTGGGTAGATGTCAGCTGAGTCTGGTCGGGTTTTCCTTTCTGCCCTAACAGGATAATACTGACTTTGGTGCCTCACAATTGCTGTGTTCTTCCTCTTCCATCACCCGGAGACGGTCTCTACAGCACGCTATTGTTGCCAGTGGGATGGAGAGTAGGGGGAGGGGTGCCATTAGTGACTCAAGACTTTTTTGTTTGTTTGTTTGTTTCTTTCTTTAGTATCTTTTTCAGCAATACAAAGATAAAACCAGGTACCATAAGGGCTCTCTGGATTATTGGTTCTTATAAAGGTAATGGTGTGTTTTCTGTGTTGATAGTTGTTAAATTTATGTTCTTGTGGGGGCAAGGTGGAGAGAATCAACAAAACCTTCTATTCTGCCATCTTGCTCCACCTCTCATCGTGTTTCTTAACTGCAAGCAAATATTATAAGAAAGGTAAAAACAAACGTTTCACATTAGGTACAACATAAAATACGGGAAACATTTGAGATAAGGCTGGAAAACTATTTGAGGCTATATTGTGAAGAGTTTTGGCTACCATGGTAAGATATTTCCTTTATTTCTAACTACTAGGGTATCTTTCCAGATTTTTGGACAGTAGAGTGATGTGATTACAATTATACTCTAGGAAAATTCATCTGTTGGCAGTGCATAGGGTATATCAGCATGATATATGAGACAGTAAGGAGACAATTGTATTGGTACAGAATTGAAGTGATGAGGGACAAAACCAAGTGGTTATAGTAGGAGGAGACATTGTGAAGGCAGACGCTACAGACCATTGTTCCTCCCATAAATGAGCCTTCTCCATTGAATGGTCAATTTGGTTTAACTGGATGAATACTGGATGAAGCTAGTACAATATTGCTGATGAAGTAGTTTTTCAGCTATAATGTAATGTAGTGTATATCTATTTTTCAAGTAAAATCTTAGTGTTATCCTAGCTATATATGCCACAGAGGTCTAGCATTACACTCTTGCAGAATCCTCAGGGATTAGGTAACACAGTGATAAATCCTAAAAATTCTTCAAATGTTTGCCAAAATTTTGAGGTGTAGCATTTCAGAAATTTATCTCCCCATCTCCACAAACATTTTATTCTGATCTTGTAAAATCTGGATAAGATACCTAATCAATATGAACCTCTCATTTTGAATTTTCATTTGTGAAATTTGGGTGATAGTTTCTACCTTATAGAGCTATTATACAGATTTGTAGAATTATTTTTCTAAAGTGCTTATCAGCATGTAGGAGAAGCCCAGTAAATCTTAAATACTATCAGTATCATTATTGTTACAATCATGATTATCTTCCTAGCAAAAAAATATTTCGCACAACTTCTATTAGTTTGGGCATAGCAAGTAAACAATCTGACATAGGTAATCCAGAGTTTTGGGTCTCGATTTTTAAATTACCACCATCTATTGAGCTACAATATGTCTCATAATGATCATTGTAATTTCTTTAGAAAAAATAAATTGGGATTACTAGTCATAGCTATTTTTTAAAAACATGGTTTATGGCCGGGCGCGGTGGCTCAAGCCTGTAATCCCAGCACTTTGGGAGGCCGAGGCAGGTGGATCACAAGGTCGAGAGATCGAGACCATCCTGGTCAACATGGTAAAACCCCATCTCTACTAAAAATACAAAAAAAAAAATGCTGGGCATGGTGGTGCATGCCTGTAATCCCAGCTACTTAGGAGGCTGAGGCAGGAGAATTACCTGAGCCCAGGAGGTGGAGGTTGCAGTGAGCCGAGATCACGCCATTGCACTCCAACCTGGGTAACAAGAGCGAAACTCTGTCTCAAAAAAACAAAAAAAAACATGGTTTATAAAAGAATGATAAAATGATAATGATTATGTTTTTTTCTTCTCTCTTCTCTGTGTTGCTAGTTCTCTGATTGTCATCTCTTTACCCTACTATTTTGTAATAAAAATGTTGATGGCAGGTTGTAAACCAACCTGCTACAGTCATTTTTTACACTATTGATTTTACATGACCAATGTGGTGATGAACTGACTCAGTCTGGCTCATAAAGTATGTAAAGTGATCAATTAGAATATCTTGTGATATATAGATATGTTTTATGATGGATTCTATATTTTCTAATCTATATTTGTTATGTTGTCTATAAACCAGAGATAGTTATCATCATTTATAATAGAAAATCATAGTTTGGGTTCATGCTATATAAAGAAAAAAGAGAAACAAATAAAAGTACGGGAATCCTTCACTTGTTAGAGACAGTCATTATATTAAGATAATTAAATTACAAGGGATATCAGCAAGATTGTCAACTAGGAGTTTCTAACACTTGTCTTTTCCAACAAAACAGCTAAAACAACATATAAAATGACTATATTCTGACAAAAAATGTCTAAGGGAGAATGCCAGAGTACAGCAAAGGAAGAGCAGAAATTCTGTAGCATACAAAAACCCAGAATGGCCACAAAGCAAAAGGAAGGAAACATCTTGACTCTGCTACCTTAGTTTGGGACCAGCTTAGAACAAGGAAGAACATCAATGGAAAAAAATGGTAAGCAGGAGATTGCCAGCAGCCCCTGTCACCACCAGGAATGCCAGCTATCTTTGCACTGGGAATTCCTATTGTTCTTGCAAGTGTTGAGCCCAGTTCAAGCAGCTGCATGGAATCTGCACAATTGCACTCCACTCAGAGAAGTATCCTACCTGATGCTTTACTGCCCACCATATGGTCCAAAATGGACAAACCCTTAGTTAGATTAGCTAAGACAAAAAAAAGAGAGAGAAAGAAAAAAGACTCAAATACATAAAATAAGAAATGAGAATGGAGACATTATAACAGATATATCAGAAATAAAAAGGATTATAAGGGATGGTTATGACTAATTATATCCCAACAAATGGGGTAGCATAAGGAAATAGATAAATTTCTAGAAAAATACAACCTACCAAGACTGAATCTGGAAGAATGAAATAGCCTGTGAAGATGAAAAACAAATAAAGAATTTGAGGTAACTAAAAATCTTCCGAAAAAGGAAAGCTCGTGACCAAATGGCTTCATAGCTAAATTTTGTCAAATATTCAAAGAAGAATTAATACCAATTCTTCTTAAACTCTTCCAAAAATAAAACTATAGGAAATACTTTGAGAAATATTGTATAAGACCATGATCACCTTGATTCCAAAGCCAGACAAAGACATTGGAAGAAAAGTAAATGACAGACCAACATCTCTGATGAACATTCATGTAAAAATTCTTAACAAAATGTTAGGAATTTGAACTCAACAATGTATCAAAATGATTATGCATTTTGATCAAGTAAAATTTATGGCATGAAAAATGCTGGTATAGCATACATTAATGCAAAAAAAAAGCATTTGACACAGTTAAGTATCTTTTTTTGAAAAAATAAAATATAAAAAAATAAAAAACTCTCTAGCATTTAGGTATAGAAAATTTCCTCAACATAACAAAGTCAATCTATGAAAAACTCACAGCTAACATCTTAATAGGGGAAAACTGAAAACTTTTCCTCTAAGATCCAGTACAAGGCAAGAATGTCCATTCTCATAACTTCTAATCAAAGTATTACTGGAAGTACTTGCAAGAGCAATCAGAGAAGAAAAAAATAAAGGGCATATAAATTGGAAAGCATGAAGTAAAATTAACTATATTCACAGATGCCTTGATCCTATATGTAGAGAACCCCAAAGATTCCACAAAAGGACTATTAGAACTATTAAATATATTTAGTAAAGTCGCAGAATGCAAAATCAAGACACAAAAATCAATTGCATTTCTACATACAAATAACAACCTATCTGAAAATGAAATTAAAAAAAAACTTGTTATTTATAGCCTCAACGAAAGTAATACTTAGGAATAAATTTAACCAAGGATGTGAACGATCTGTGCACTGAAAAGTATATAAAACATTGATGAAAGAAGTCAGAGACATAAGTAAATGGAAAGATATTGTGTTCATGCATTGGAAGAATGAGTATTGTTAACATATCCATAGTACCCAAAGTAATATACAGATTTAACAGAATCCTTATCAAAATTTCAATGGTATTCTTCAAAGAAATAGAAAAAAATATTCATATGGAATCACAAAAGACCCTGATTAGCAAAAGCTATTCTGAGGGGAAAAAAGTTTAAGGCATTACATTTCCTGATTTTAAATTATATCAGAAAGCTAGTCTGAGGTGGGAGGATCACTTGAGTCCAGGAGACTAAGACCAGCCTGGACAACATAGGGAGACCCTATTTCTACATACATACACACACACACACACACACACACACACACACACACACCCCACATAGCTGTAGCTGGGCATGTTAGCACTAGCCTGTGGTCCCAGATACTCTGGAGGCTGAGATGGGAGAATTGCTTAAGCCCAGAATATTATGGCTTTACTAAGTCATGATCATGTAACTGTACTCCAGCCTGGGTGACAAAACAAGATTCTGTCTAAAAAAATAAAACCAAAACCAAAACCAAATCAAACCTACAATATTCAAAAGTGTACAACCTGGAAGGAAAAAAAAAAAAAAAAAAAAGAAGGAGAAAGAAAAACAGACAAGTAGAACAGAATAGAGAGCTCAGAAATAAGCCTGAACACATATGAACAACTAATATTTTCCATAAATTATTGAGGTACAGGTAGTATTTGGTTACATGAGTAAGTTCTTTAGTGGTGATTTGTGAGATATTGGTGAACTCACCACTGGAGCAGTATACGCTGCCCCATATTTGTAGTCTTGTATTCCTCAACCCACTCACACTCTTCCTTCCAAGTCCTCAAAGTCCATTGTATCATTCTCATGATTGCCTTTCTTCTGATGGGTTTGAGTTTGGTTTATTCTCATTTCTCTGGTTTCTTAAGGGTGACCTTAGAATGTCAGTTTGTCCCATTTCAGTCTTTTTGATGTACGTATTTGGAGCTATGAACTTTCCTTTTAGCACCACCTTTGATGTATCCCAGAGGTTTTGATAGGTTGTGTCATTATTGTCATTCAGGTCAAAGAATTTTTTAAATTTGTATCTTGATTTTGTTTTTGCCACAATGCTCATTCAGGAGCAGTTTATTTAATTTCCATGTATTTGGATGGTTTTGAAGGTTCCTTTTGAAGTTGATTTCCAGGTTTATTCCACTGTGGTCTGAGAACATGCTTGATATAATTTTGATTTTCTTAAATTTATTGAGGCTCATTTTATGGCCTATCATATGGTGTATCTTGGAGAAAGTTCTATGTGCTGTTAAATAGAATTCATGTTCTGTGGTTGTTAGATGAAATGTTCTGTGTATAGCTGTTAAGTCCACTTGTTCCACAGCATAGTTTAAATTCATTGTTTCTTTGTTAACTTTCTGTCTTGATGAATTGTCTAGTATTGAAGTCCCCCACTATTATTGTGTTGCTGTCTATCTCATTTCTTAGGTCTATTAGTAATTGTTTTATAATTTTGAAACCTCCAGTGTTAACTGCATATGTTTAGGATTGTGATATTTTTCTGTTGCATGAGGCCTTTTACCATTATATAATATCCCTCTTTTTCTCTTTTAACTGCTGTTTCATTAAAGTTTGTTTTGTCTGATATAAGAATAGCTACCCTTGCTCACCTTTGGTATCCATTTGCATGAAATGCCCTTTGCCATCACTTTACTTTATGTGAGATGTTATGTGTCAAGTGAGTCTCATGAAGGCAGCAGATGGTTGGTGAGTTCTTATCCATTCTGCAAGCTGTATCTTTTAAGTGGAAAATTTAGGCCGTTTACATTAATGTTAATATTTAAATGTGAGGTACCATTGCATTAGTCATGTTCTTTGTTGCCTGTTACTTTTTTTTTTTTCCTTTTTAACTTGTATTTTTCTTTTATGGGTACTGTGTGATTTGTGCTTTAAAGAAGCACTCTTTTGATGTGTTTCCAGAATTTGTTTCAAGATTTAGAGCTCCTTTTAGCATTTCATGTAGTGGTGGCTTGGTAATGGCAAATTCTCTCAGTGTTTGTTTGTCTGAAAGGACTCTATCTTTCCTTCACATGTGATGGTTAATTTTTCTGGGTACAAAATTCATGGCTGATAATTGTTTGTTTGAAGAGGTTTAAGATAAGGCCCCAATCCCTTCTAGCCTGTAGGGTTTCTGCTGAAAAATTTGCTGTTAATCTGATAGGATTTTTTTTATAGGGTACCTGGTGCTTCTGTCTCACAGCTCTTAAGATTCTTTCCTTTGTCTTAACTTTGGATAACCTGATAACAATGTGACTAGATGAAGACCTTTTTGTGATGGATTTCTCAGGTGTTTTTTGTGCTTCTTGTATTTGGATGTCTAGGTCACTTGAAAGGCAGGAGTTTTCCTTATTTCCCCAAATATGTTTTCCAGGCTTTTAGATTTCTCTTCTTCCTCAGATTCGGCCCGGGATTATTCTTGGGTTTGGTCATTTAACATAATCTCAGACTTCCTGAGTCTTTGTTCGTATCTTCCTATTTTTTCTTTGTCTTTGTTGAATTGGGTTAATTTGAAGACCTGGTATTCAAGCTCTGAATTTCTTTCTTCTACTTGTTCAATTCTATTGCTGAAACTTCTCAGAGAATTTTGCATTTCTAAATGTGTGTCCAAAGTTTCCTGAATTGTTGACTGTTTTTCTTTATCTATTTCCTTGAATATTTCTCCCTTCACTTCTTGTATCTTTTTTTTTTTTTTTGATTTCTTTGCATTGGGTTGTGTTTCTCTCTGGTCCCTCCCTAATTAGCTTAAAAACCAGCCTCCCGAATTCTTTTTCAGGTAAATCGGGGATTTCTTCTTGGTTTGGATCTGTTGCTGGTGAACTAGTGTGATTTTTAGGGGGTGCTGAATAATCGTGTTTTGTCATATTATCAGGTTTGGTTTTCTGGTTCTGGGTAGATTCTGTCAGAGGGAAGATCTAGGGCTGTACGCTGTTGTTTAGATTCTTTTCTATAGATGTGGCTTCCTGTGAGCTGAACTGCAGTGATTGTTGTCTCTCTTCTGGGTCTAGCCACCCAGCGAGTCTGCCTGGCTCTGAACTGGTAGTGGGGATTGTCTGCACAGAGTCCTGTGGTGTGAACCATCTATGGGTCTCTTCAGTCATGGATACAAGTGCGTGTTCTGGTGGAGGTGGCAGTGGGGGGGCTTGCAATGGACTCCTTGGAGATTCTTAGAAAAAAATGCTGTATTTTTGTGCTGGTTGGCATCCTTCCAGGAGGTGTTGCTTTCTAGAAAGCATCAGTTATAGTAGTGTGAAGAGGAATTGGGGTGGGCAGGGCCCTAGAACTCCCAAGATTATATGCCCTTGGTCTTCCACTACCAAGGTGGATAGGGAAGGGCCATTAGGTTGGGGCAGGCATAGGTGTGTCTGAGCTCAGACTCTCATTGGATGGGTCTTGCTGTGGCTGCTTAGGGAGAGATTCCCAGGTAACTGGAGTTATGTCCCTAGGAGTATTATGGCTGCCTCTGCTGAGTGATGGAGGTTGTCAGGGAAGTAGGGGAAAGCCAGCAGTCAGAGGCCTCACCCAGCTCCCCCACCAACTGAAAGGCAGGTCTCATTCCCGCTGTACCTCCTCCAACAGCCCTGAGTCTGTTTGCAGGCAGAGGGTGAGTCAGGTTTGAAAACTTGCCCCAGGTTACCCACCTCCCTGCTCCAAAAGAAAAGGGCTTGATTCTTCTCCGGTGTGGAGTCCGCACACCACATTTGTACCATACCTTGAGTTCTGTCTAGGAGGCTTCTTGTCCCATTCAAATTGTTGCAAAGTTCAGTTGGAAATTTCCTTCTCCCTGTGAAGTTTTACTCCTCCTGCTCCTCTAGCAACATTCCCAATAGATCCCTGAGGTGCCAGGCAAGAATGGCCTGCTATGGGACCCAGCAAGCTCCCAGGACCTTTCTGCTGCTTCCTCTACTCTTGTTTTTCATTCATCTCTCTAAATTGACTCAGCTCCAGATAAAGTCAGAAACTTCTTCTGCAAACAGACCTTCATCTTCTCGTGTGTGTGTGTGTGTGTGTGTGTGTGCTCAAGAGAGGAGGGCCTCCCTTTCCTAACTTCGCAGTTGGGGAACTCACAGTATTTGAGGTGACTCCCGGGCCCTAAAGGAGTAGTCTACTTCCTTAAGAGGGTCTGTGGGTCCTCTCAGGATTGCTGGTTTCTGGACAACTACTTTTGACAAGGATACTGAGATAACCCATGGAGAAATAATAGTTCTCTTCAATAAATGGTGTAAGGAAATCTGAATTTGCACATGAAAAACAATAATAAAATTGGGCCCTTATCTTATACTGTAGATCAACTCAAAATGGATAAAAGTCCTGAAATCATAAAAATCTTAGAATAAAACATAGGAAAAAAACCTCCTGGGTATTGGCGTTGACAATGATTTTTTGGATATGATGCCAAAATCTCAGACTACAAAAGCAAAAATAAATAAGTAGAACTACATTAAACTAAAACACTTCTGCACAACAAGGAAATGATCAACATGAAAAGGAAGCATTCAGGTTAGGAGAAAATGTTTGCAACCGTGTATCCAACAAAGGATTAGTATCCAAAATATATTGAAAATCCCCACAACTAAATAGCAGAAAAACAAATTAACCCAATTTAAAAATGGCAAAGGACCTGAATGGACATTGTTTCCAAAGAAGAAATAAAAATGGTCCACAGATATGAAAAAAGATACTCAACCTCACTAATCATTAGGGAAATGTAAATGAAAACCGTGATGAGATAGCACCTCATACGTGTTAGGATCACTATTATCAAAAAGATAAGAGACAAGAACACTACTGATAGAAATATAGAATGGTACAGCCATTGTGAAAAACAATATGAGTGTTCTTAGAGAAATTAAAATAGATCTACCATATTACCCAGCAACCTCTTTTCTGGATATATACCTAAAGGAAATTAAGTCACTACCTCATAAGGATACCTGCATGCCTATGTTTATTGCATCATTATTCACAATAGTGAAGACATGGAAAAAACTGAACTGTCCGTTAATGGATGAATGAATAAACTGGTATATATATACAATGGAATATTGTTCATCTTTTTTAAAAAAATTAAATCTTGCCATTTTTCACAACATGGGTTAATCTGGAAGACATTGTGCTTAGTGAAATAAGCCAGACATAGAAAGAAAAATACTGCAAAATCTCACTTATATGTAGATTGCTAAAAAAAAAAAAAAGTGAAATACACAGAGATAGAGAATAAAACAATAGTTATGGGGTATGGGGAAATGTAGGTGAAGGATACAAAGTTGCAAATATGTAGGATAAACAAATCAAGAACGCTAATGTGCAACATGAGGACTATGCTTAACAATATTGTATTGTGCTTGATATTTTTGCTAAAAGAGTATATGGTAGGTGTTCTTGCCATACATACAAAGTGGGTAATTATATAATATAAGAGATATGTTAATTTTTGACTCTAGTAACCATTTTTCTGTCTATACATATACAAAAACATCATATTGCATGCCTTACATATATACAGTAAGAATGTTTAAAAATAAAAATAGAATGTAAATGATGATATTTTATAAAGCCTTAACGTAATTAATTGTGAAAAGATACTTAACTAGCATCAACTTTTTAAGGGATTTGCTAAATAATAGCCATAGTTATGGAATAGGCTTCAAATTAATGTATCCTGAGTGTTATTTTAAAAACAAATTTCTACTATTTTGAACTTTATACTATATTTAGATTAATACATCTCATTGCATATTCTTAAATAAAATAGAGTACTATTTTTAGAATAGTAATTAAATAAAAATAAATCTAGGGAAAAGGCAAATTTTCTCAAAACTGAATAGTGATGTGAATAATGTCTCTCACAATTATATATTTTTGATTAAGTATAGCTACTGTCCTAAAATTTGTGTTTCTTTTATAACCACAATTTCAAAATAAATGGTCAGCATCAGATGTCTATATGTCTAACTTATATTCTTATGATCTGAACTTGTTCTAAATTTGCTCATTGAGATGCTATTCTAGAATATCATTAATAAACTCTTAACTACAAAAAATTAAAAAATAAAATATATTTAGTTTCTGAATATCATTATGGAGCTTATCAGTTGTGAATAAGTTAGAACAAGAAAGAGTGGACTAATTATAAAAAACGTACACCCTTGAATTTAAAGTATAGTTAGAAATAAAAAATAAATTAAAATGCAACAAAGAAGGACAAAAAAGATACTTACATGGTTATTTTCAATCTCATATAAATTAATACTACGCAGCTATAAAAAGCAATGAGTTCATGTCCTTCATAGGGACATGGATGAATCTGGAAACCATCATTCTCAGCAGACTGACGCAAGAACAGAAAACCAAACACTGCATGTTCTCACTCATAGGCGGGTGTTGAACAATTAGAACATGTGGACACAGGGAGGGGAGCATCGCACACTGCTGTCAGTAGTGGGGTGGCTATGGGAAGGAAAGCAGGGTGTGGGGAGGGATAATGAGGGGAGAAATACCAGCTATAGGTGATGGTGGGGATGAGGGCAGCAAACCACCTTGCCATGTAGGTACCTATGCAATAATCCTGCATGATCTGCACATGTACCCCAGAACCTAAAGTACAATTTTAAAAAAAAAAAGAAAAGGAACTTGTTTTTATTATAATTTCTTATGTCAATCGAAAATGAGTGATAATTATTCCATTAAGAAAAAATAGAAAATTAAAAAATTGAAACATACATATTTAATATTCAAAATTTAATATTAACTCCAGGCTTTTCTTTGAGGCTATATAAAAATGACAAAATGCCACAGTAAAAATTTAGAGAACAAAATCACATTAGAGTATATAAAGGACAAGTGAGCTTATATTAAAAGAATCTAATAAAATCTCCTAGCAGCAAGAAATGTTTCTTCTTCCTCATTGATGTCAATTGTCAGATTAGTTCTAGATTTAAAACCCAAATTTGTTCTTGCTGGGTTTGAAATTTTATTTAAAGTTGTGAATCTTTATCTTTTCTTGACCTATACTGTCATATATGTGATACTTTTGATTTCTCTTCCAGCTTATATAACAGAACATTTCTTTCTGGAATCTGGTAATTTTAAGATTAGAATTCTTTGTTTGAAAGGAACAAACCATTGACTGACCTCAACCCTTTTCATTTTCTATCTCATTTTTATCTAAACCCCATGATAGCACCAAGGTTTAAAGTCTTTAAAGATACAGATTTTCCCCCTATTTCTTTTTAGAAAAAAATATCAACTAGAAACTCCTTCTGTCTGAAATACTTTCTCTTTGTGTTGGAGGAAAGTTAAAATGGCTCTTGAATTTCTTCATGCAAAGATGTTATTTCAATATATTGACCCCTTAGTCTTCAGGTTTACTTACATCTAGTTCATTACTGTTAAAAGATGAGTCATTCTTTAATATTAATTAATGTGGGAGTTTGTGTTAAGCAAATATCGATACATATTTTCATGTGGAAGATTTTGTAATTTGAGGTAGAACTTTTAAAACAAAGTTTCTGTGATGGTTTGCAATTTTTGAGATAGGATAAAAACAAATAACCTTATGCATTCAAGGTTTAAGCTCTCAAAAATGTAATTATCATTTTTTTAAAAAACGTCAGTGAATTTGCTCAATAGGAGAGCAAGTATAAATCAGTGCCTTAGTAAACCAGTAGCTTAAAGCAGGAAATTCTCTTGGAATGCATTCCATTGAAAGAAAATAAAATATATGTCAGTAGACAAAGAACACAAACTTACAAGTTCTAAAATCAGTATAAAGGGCATTCTGTGAAAAGAAACAAAAAGAATGGGGAAAGGAAATAAAGAATAATAAAAAATATCTACATTAACCCATTATTTCCCCAACACTGTTCTGGGTTCAGGGATACAATAGTGTTTGTGTGTGTGTGTGTGTGTGTGTGTGTGTGTGTGTATGTGTGTAAAATAAAAATGATAGGAAAAAATAAAGCTAGAACAGTAATTTGAAATAGTGCAGTAGATTTTACTTTTCACATGTAGCTGCTAAAGAATGCCTTACTGATTCAGAGATATATGTGCATAGAGGTAAAGTAAGGGAGTAAACCATACTGGTCTCTGGGGGAAGAGTATTCCAGATAGAATTAATTATATATATGAATGAAAGCCCTTGAGTCAGGAGCATGGCAGATATGTTAAAGTTAACAGTGAGGAGGTTCAGTTTAAGGAAAACTAGGGAAAAGCAGTAGTAGAGAGACTGGCCTAGCTTCCCAACCTACATCTTTCTCCCATGCTGGATGCTTCCTGCCCTCAAACATCAAACTCCAAGTTCTTCAGTTTTGGATAACAGACTGGCTCTCCTTGTTCCTCAGCCTGCAGACAGCCTATTGCGGGATGTTGTGATCATGTGAGTTAATACTAGATAAACTCACACACACACACACACACACACACACACACACACACACACACACCCCTATTCCATTAGTTCTGTTCCTCTAGAAAACCCTGACTAATACACCATGGGATTAGTTGACTGAGCTAACAAGGAAGATCAGATTGTAAGAGGAGAGAAGGTCCAGAACTACAAGGCTAGATTATTGATCTTCTAAGTGAATACCTAAATCTCCACAAGTTATAACAGTCATTGTTTGAGAAAATGTCATTGATACAGGATCTAAAGAAATTAGAGGGAATGGATTCTGGGTGTTTTTATGGGAAGAAAATGAGTGTGATCTCAGAGTCTAGAAATGATGATGAGGAAGAAAGTGCAGCTGTCCTGAATTCAAGCCCCATGGAATGAATCGTATGGGAGTCAAACTGCCATCTGTATACTTGTATTAGTCCATTCTCACACTGCTATAAAGAACTATGAGAGACTGGGTAATTTATGAAGAAAAAATAATTTGAATTGACCCATAGTTCTTCAGGCTGTACAGGAAGCATGGCCAGGAGCCAGCAAGAAACTTATAATTGTGGTGGAAGGCAAAGAGGAGGCAAACACACTTTTAAACTATCAGTTCTCATGAGAACTCCCTCTCTATTATGAGAACAGCAAGGGAGAAATCTGCCTCCATGATTGGATCACTTCCCACCAGGTTTCTTCTCCAACACTGGGAATTACAATTCAACATGAGCTTTTGGTGGGGACACAGAGACAAACTGATATGGTTAGGTTTTGTGTCTCCACCCAAATCTATTCTTGAATTGCAATCCCCAGGTGTTGAAGGTGAGACGTAGTGGAAGGTGATTGGATCATGGAAACAATTTCCTCTTGCTGTTCTCATGATATTGAGTGAGTTCTCATTAGATCTGATGCTTTTATAAAGGGCTCTTTCTCCTTTGCTTCCTACACATATGCATTTCTATTGCCTGCTGCGACATAAGATGTGCCTCTTCCCCTTCCATCACGATTGTAAGTTTCCTGAGGCCTCCTCAGCCATATGGAACTGTGAGCCAATTAAACTTCTTTTATTTATAAATTACCCAGTTTCAGTCAGTTCTTTATAGCAGTATGAGAACAGACTAATACGCAAGCCTTCATGGCCCCTTCCAAACCTCATGTCCTTCTCACATTTCAAAACACAACCATACCTTTCTGATAGTCCCCAAAAGTCATAATTCATTCCAGCATTATCTCAAAAGTCCAAGTGCAAATTTCATCTAGGACAAGCCTTGTCCCATCTGCCTATAAGCCTGTAAAATCAAAACCAATTTAGTTTACTTCCAAGATACAATACGGGTACAGACATTGGGTAAATGCTCCCATTCCAAATGGGAGAAATTGGCCAAAGAATGGTGGCCACAGGCCCCATGCAAGTACAAAACCCAGCAGGGCAGTTACTACATCTTAAAGCTCTGAAATATTTTCCTTTGACTCCATGTGTCACATCCAGGCAACACTGATGCAAGGGGTGGGATCCCAAGGCTTGGGCACCTCCACCCCTTTGGCTCTGTAGGCTACAGCACATGTATCTGCTTTCATGCGCTGGCATTGAGTGCCTGTGACTTTTCTAATTACACAGTGTAAGATGTCACTAGATCTCCTATTCTAAGATCTGGAGGATGGTGATGGTGGCCCCCTTCTCACAGCTGTGTTAGGTAGTTCCCCCGTGGGGATTCTGTGTGGAGGTTCCAACCCTGCATTTTCCCTCCACACTGCCTTAGTAGAATTTTTTCATGAAGGCTCATTCCCTGCAGTAGACTTCTTCCTGGACATCTAGGCATTTCCATATATCCTCTAAAATTAAGGTGGAGGCTCCCAAACCTCAATTCTTGACTTCTGTGCACCCATAAGCACAACACCATGTGGAAGCCACCAAGGCTTCGGGCTTGCACCCTTTGAAGCAATGGCCCTAACTATACCCTGTACCCTTTTAGCCACAGCTAGAGCTAGAGTGGCTGGGGTGCAGGGTGCCATGTCCCAAGGCTGCCCAGAGCACTGGGGTCCTGGTCCTGGCTCACGATGACATTTTTCCCTCCTAGGCCTCCAGGCCTGTGATGGGATGGGCTGCCTGCCACAAAAGTCTCTGAAATGCCCTGGAAATGTTTTCTCCATTGTCTTAGCTATTAACATTTGACTCCTCTTTACTTATGCAAATTTATGCAGCCAGCTTGAGTTCCACCACAGAAAACCAGTTCTTCTGTTCTACTACATGGCTAGGCTCCACACTTTTCAAACTTTTATGCTCTGCTTCCCTTTTAAATATAAGTTCAGTTTCAGATTATCTCTGTTTATGAAGAGCATAGGCTTTTAAAAGCAACCAGGCCATTCTTGATGCCAAAGGATCTAGAATTCTTTTTTTTTTTTTTTTTTTTTGAGACGGAGTTTCACTCTTGTTACCCAGGCTGGAGTGCAATGGCGCGATCTCGGCTCACCGCAACCTCTGCCTCCTGGGTTCAGGCAATTCTCCTGCCTCAGCCTCCTGAGTAGCTGGGATTACAGGCACATGTAGAATTCTTTACTGTTTAGAAATTTCTTCCACCAGATACCCTAGATTGTCTATCTCAAATTTAGAGATTCACAGATCCCTAGAGCAGGGGCGCAAGGCCAACAGGCTCTTTGCTAAAATATAGCAAGAGTAACCTTTACTCCAGTTCCCAGTAAGTTCTTAATCTCCATCTGGGACCACCTCAGCCTGGATTTCACTGTCCTTATCACTGTTAGCATTTACCAGGTCCCTCCCCCAACTTTGGGAATTACAATTCAACATGAGAGTTGGGTAGGGACACATTGCCAATCAACATGAGAGTTGGGTAGGGACACAGAGCCAAACAACATCAATATTCTGTCTCTCTCTTTTTTTTTTTTTTTTCAATCTCAATACATTATTTTTAACTGACTTGCTGAAATAGGGCATCTTTAACATGTAGGCAAAATACACTAAAAATACTCAGATTACTAATTGACAATATCTCCAGAAATGAGACATGATGTTTGTTCATATAAAGCAGATTTATATATGTGGAAATATGTCTGATTTGTTGGGATGCTTTTAGGGTTATTAATGAGGCAACTAAATGCCTGTAGGGAAAAGAGAAAGCTCTGCTCTGCTTTTTTTTTTTTTTTTTTTTTTTTTTCTTTTTAAGCACAGCTATGTTTAACAATTTGATTAGTAAGTGTTGCCCTCCTGTGACAAGAATCTTCTGGGGTTATGAGCAAAAGAATGTGTTGCCTTATAAATGAATTCAGCAGTATCCACTTTACTAGGAAATTTAACTTTCAAGGTATCTTACCTGAAATCCTTTCTTAAGAAGCAATTCTTATGTAAACTTCAGACTGGCCACTCAAACCTCAGTCTTGCCTTATAGCTGAAGCTCTACTGTGTCTAGATTTTTTTAAACACTCTTCCACTATTTATACATAGAATCATTTTTTTTGCCCTTTGTGGTAGCTCTTGATGGTTGTAGAAATTTTGTTGCTATTATTATTACTCTTAAAATGTTTTCTGTCTTCATTCATTGAGTAGTATTTTATTTTAATTTATTTCCCCCTTACTCTTTAAATGGAAAATGTGGTCCAGAGGACAAAATAAAGACAATTCATGATACAATTAGTGGAAACCATGTGCCATTTATTTTTCCCTCTTGTTATTTCTTCAAACATCTTTCCTGAATCTCTTTAGAGGCTTCCCTAAGTGAAGCCCTTATCTGTAAAGTTTACTTGGGTGCTTAGAAATTGCCTTATCTGAGTGAGTGAGGAGAACTAAAGGCCATAATTGTTGAAACAACTAGTTTTCTTTTTCAGAAGATATTTGGAACTTATGTGAAAAAATAAAAGAGCTAAAAAACATCATGTTTGATACACACATCTAGCTGATTCTGGGTGTTTTTCTAAGCAGCCCACAGCACAGATGGAGACAGAAGTTAACAGCCAAAATTCATCCTAGAAGTGACAGATTTTTTACAAGAGAAGAGACATGCAGTTTTAAAACATCCTTTTAGACAAAACAATAGGAGTTAGAATTTCATGACTATAACTAAGTTTTTGAACTTTCTTTTGTTCTGGCCTGTCTTTAGGAAAAAATTGGCCTGAAAAACAGAAATTTGAAAGAATTGTATTTTTGCGCAGAACTTCTCCACTCTTTTACATAATCATCCCAAATAAGAAGAAACTAGGTATGGCTGAGACGATCTTCAGTGGATATTTTTAGGAGAATGGTGCTTGTTTCTCTTGTTTCTCTGCCTTGTGATACCTTTCCACAATTAAAACCTGAATTAAATCCTAAACTACAAATTCTAGGGCCCATTTATTCCCTGGACCAAGATTGATACTCTGCTAAAACTCCAACAATGAGACACTTTTGTTGGGAAGATGGCTCACCTGAAGGCCATGCTTCTGGAGAGACTCATCTAAAGCGAAAAGGGTAAATTTACAGAATACAGTCTATGTGAAATGGTAATGAGTGAATTCAGTACGGTTCCCAGTTAAAATTAAGACACATAGTTAATATATGAATTTCAGATAAAATGAGTAACATTTTGTACAAGTATGACCTATGAAATGTTTAGGGCATACGAATACTAAAAATGAACAATTATTTTTAAGAAATTAAAATTTAACTGGTCATTTGCATTTTGTTTGCTAAATCTGGCAATCCCACTAATAAGGCAGACATAGTTAGAACTTCTGATTTTAGAGTACCATTTAGTCGTGTTTTCTTGACAGTATCTAATGGTTTGATAATGGCATCCATGCTGTCTCTTAAAGTAAGGAAGTAATTTTGTTTGGGGAAGAGGGCAATAAATATAACATATCCTAAACTCTTCTGTCAAGCAGAATTATTTGAAATTTTGCTACACAATTTCTGAAGTTGATTTCTTGTGTATTAAGGTACATACAAGGTAGCATTCATTGCATCTGAACTTTTAGAGTAAAATTCATGGATGGAACTAAACTATTGGAAAAAGAAAATTACCATTTGTAGAGCATATTTTTTTTTTCACTCAATGATTACACACTGTAGTAGAGAAAGTTGTAACCCTGATTCAGATAATTTGAGTCCTGCTTCTAGCTCTGTTACTTTTTAGGCAATTGATTAAGTAGAAGTTAACTATCTTTTGTGAACTTCACTTTCTTTACATCTACAATAAGGGTAATTATTGTTGTTCAGTCTACTTCACATAACTGTTAATAAATCTGAATGAGATAATAAAGTTCTGTACTTTATAAAGCACTATTCAAAATGCAAATAGTTATATTCATTATTTTTCACCACAGTAGCATTAAATAATAACTAATTATGACATTGAAAATACTAATAATGATTAAATTGTTTGCCTTTCAGAGAAACTTGGCTGTTTTCTAATTGTTTTTGGCAGCAAGAAGATATTTTGTTGTTCTGTGATTTACTATTCTGGTATTTTGTGCCTATAAAAGCAATTAAAATTGACTCGTTTCAAACTGAGTATAAGCAAACAGAAAGTTAAACTGTATATTCTGAGAGATTATGTGAGATCATGTGAACGTGGATTATATAACCACATATGGCATATCTATACTTATGGAAGTGTGCTAAACACAGTCACATGGTATAGGGTGATGGCAAACTAAGTCTTGAATTCCAAGTGTCCATCACAGTATCACGGTGACTATAAAAATACTCATGTTTGTTGAATTAATAACCTAATGAACTTTTAAAATTAACACATATTCTCATCAACCATGAGGAGCTAGTGACATTTTAGTGTGCCAATTTTGAGCCTTTTTTCTGTCACTTTCCTCCTTTCTTTACACACACACACACACACACACACACACACACACACACACAATTTTTTCCCATTGTAATTGACATTTCTTTCATGGTATCAAATTTTCTCCTTCAAATATTTTTAGGTTTTTTCTAATTAGAGATGTAAGTCATACTATAAAAAAATAGAAAATATAGAAAAGTAAAATATGTCCTTAATCAACAATACTCAGAACTGTTCTAACACTGTAGTATATTAAAGACTTCTGTCTCTGTGTTTCTCTTTCTCTGTCTCCAATTAAAAAACTTGCATCATTCTGTATATTGTTTTTATTTGTTCACTAAACAATATGCTGCATTTTATGTTATTCTATTCTCTTTAAAATTGACTAATAGCTGAAGGATAGGTCACATTATGATTGAATAATTTTTAAGCTAAAATGCCAAATTTGGGTATTTATGTTGCTTTCAATATTTAACTGTCATAGAAAAGTCTCTCTTTAGAGCTTGTGGATAAATCATTGACCTAATTACTGATTATTTCTTTAGGATAGATTAAAAATTTTGGAATTGTTGACTACAGTTATAGACTTCTTTAAGGCTGTGAGACAGCAGATGTGAATCTCCTCTCAGCCTACCCCTACTAAAAGTGAATGCTTTGTTTAGAATCTTGTGACTTTGATAGATAAAAATTTGTTGCATATATAGTTCCCTTTATATGTTAATGTACAGAAATTTTACAAGCCAGATGTTCAACCTATAGATTATTTATTTTATGGTTTCTCCTCTTGCTTTTATGTTTCAAAAATGTTCTATTCTGACAGAAGTTAATATCAACCTATATTTTCTTCTCACTAGCCTAGGGTTTCAGGATATACATTTAAGTTTTTTTTTTTTTTTTCAAAATGCAAAGAGCTACCTAAAATATAAAAATTGAAGCTAGTTCACTGTGACAAATTCAGTAATTGAGTAATCACTTCAAAGAAATGTGCCAAATTAAGGTAAATTTTTCAGTATTTGTGTATAGGGGTAGGTTTAAATCAACACAATTTTATTTGTAATTCATTGCCTGATTATGATTCATTTTATTTTAATGTATCATACTGAGTTATGCATAAATTTTTGCACCTATACACATAGACACATGCAGATTCTCTAGGACAAAAATATGTCATCTTTAATTGAAGAAGACTGTGTTGTTCAAATAGAATCTGGAGCATATTGTTATCTCTTGCATTAAGGAGTTCCATTTGGAACTTTAAGGTTTCAACATTTAGTGTCTTTACTCCTGCTTTAATAAGAAAGTAAAAATGAACTTCATTCTTACCATTGCACTTCTTCAACAAATAATAAACATCTACTGTGTGGCAGGCCTCAGGTACTAGAGCCACAGTGGTGAGCAGGTCCCTGCTCATGCTGAATACACAATCCAGCACGAAAGCAAAGGGGTAAATTCAGTGTTGGAGGGTGTGTACATAGCAAGAACATAAAACCTAGGTTTCCTTGACAAATCTATCATTAATCTGAAAATTAGTTAGCAATGTGAAGATTAGGGGAACACTGTTCCAAGGCAGAAAAAATGATGCAAGGGAATGCATGCCGAAAGGGAAAGCTGATAATTTTCAGAGAGCTTAGAAAACGCCAAGATGGCTAAAGTTTAATAGCTGAAGGTGAGGCCAATGAGAGAGAAGAATGAAAATATAGATAGGGCTTAGGTTAAGAAGATTCTTAGACTGAATATGTCTGTCTTTTTTTGGTGAGTTACTGAAATTATTATTAAACATTTGTATGCCTCCTTTGAGATTTTTACCTGCACACACATTTAAAAACACAAAATAGGAAAATGGGATTATAGCATGCATATAGTTTTATTATTTGTTTTGAAATTCATCCATTTATTCAAAATGACTTATTGAATATCTACTGTATGCCAGGTATCATAGTCGGTGTTGGGGATATAGCAGTAAATAACAACAGAAAAATGCCTACTCGCATAGAGTTTTCCATCCCTCCCAAGGAACACGAGCAGCTGCTAGATTACCTGTTCTCTTACGATACATCCATCCTGTATGTTGCCTCCCTCAGCCACATTGCAATGTTGACATCTTTACTTCACTGAATGTGAGTTATCACTTTGACCAAGCTTCCAAGAGAGAAGCCAGCCATGCATCAAAACCACTAAGCAAGGCCTTTGCTGTAGAAAAGTCACAATATTAATAAACTTTCCTTTATCCGTCTTTATTTTCGGTCTCCTTTGATACAATGCCCCCAAGATCTATTTCCAGATACACTTTTCCAGTTCCTTACTACAGCATGCATTAGCCACGTATTTCAGCTTCTGTGATATATAATCTATCTACAGCCTTAGCAGACTTACCACTTCCCAGAAGGATCAGGCGGAGCTCTGAATCCAGTTATTGGTCTGGAGTACAAGAGGGATGTAGAGGCAGATTCTGAGGAGGGACAACATTGTCTTGTAAGACATATGCCTCATCCGAGCATTCTGCATTGTCTTAAAAGGAGGCCTTCTCTCTCCTAACATAAGGGAGAATGGGAGAATTTTTTAAGTCCAAATGGTTAAGGGGAATCTGAGGGTTCAGATTTCTCAAGTGAATCTACCCAGGTATTCTCATTCTAAGTTCCAGTGCTCTACTCCTTCTCTATCTGGGCTCTGACTTTGGCATAGGAAACTTGCCTAGGCTGAGAATTCAACCACCTCTGATATTCAGTCTTTTATAGTCAAGTTCTGTGTCAGTTTGTATTCCAGCTACAGGAAATGAAGTCCTTTATAAGATGCCTCAATGGATGCCATGTGACACTCACATATTGCTTTAAATTGATAATTAAGTGATCTGAACTTGTCATTTTCTTTTTTAAATGAAACAACAGCCATCCAGAAAGCTTAGTCCAGGTATTCACTAAGATCCCTATAGTTTGCAAACACCAGAGACATTACAAAAGCTAGTGCATCCCTGTATTCTCAGCACTGTCAATACTCCACACAACACTACTAATGGGGTACTACTGGCCATTCAGACATTGAGACTCTTTCCTAGAATCTCTTGTGATGCCAACTAAAATACTTCTTATTTCGTGGAAGCAAGCCTGAGATAGCATTTTTGAAAAACTGATTTATTGAAGGAGTTACCTTCAGGTGACTCCTTGAAGGAAGTGAGAAGATCAGCTTAGATCAGAGGAAGATAGGAGCCAAAGATGGGGTTTCAACTGAAGTTTAGCCTGTTCCAAGTAGAAGGCTCTGGAACGTGAATTACACCACAGAGTTATCCCACCTTAAGGCAAGGGTATGGCATTTTGTACTCCTATATTAGTTAGACATTTGCTGCAGGCAGTGAGATGATGTAAACTCTCAGGCATTTCCAGGACAGGTTACTCCTTGCTGTTGAGGCCAGCTCTCAGAAGGACGAAACTCAACTGTTAAACGTCCAATACTCACAACAGGTAGGAGAATAGTTGTGCCACCCAGGAAAGGGGATCTAAGCAGGGTACCGATAACTTCTACTTTATGGGATCAGCGGCAAGATTTGAGCAGAAATCTGAAAGAAACTATGCAGATGTCTAAGGGAAGAATCTTTTACGCAAACAAGATAAATGGCAAGTGTAAGGGCCCTGGGATGGGAATATCTAGTAATAACAAGGAGACCTGTGCTGTAGGAGTGCTTGTGAGTAAGGGGGAGAATAGTAGATTAAGTTAAGGAAGTAGTAGGGGCTAGACTGAGCAACCAGTAAAGCCATGGAATAGATGTTGGATTTTTTTTTTCTGTATGAGATGGGAAGACAGTTCTAAGCAGAGAAGTGACGTGATCTGAGTTAACATTTTAAAAGGCTCAATCTGGATGCTGTGCTGAGAATAGACTGGAAGGTGACAAGGGCAAAAACAGAGAGACTGGTTAGGAAGTTTTCAAAATAATCCAGCCAACAGATGTTTGTGGTTTGGATTATAGTTGTAGTGGGAGGGATGATAAGTGGTTGGATTCTGGGTATATTTTGAGGGTAGTTCTAAAAGAATTTGTTGATGGATTTGATGCGTTGTATGAGAGAGCCTGAATTTATGGAAGAATAGATGAGATAATTAAACTGGAAGTAACAGGTTTTTATTTTGAGAGTGGAACTCAAAACTTGGGTTTTGGCTAAACAATATTGTGTCTATAGTTATTAATACCATATTGTAAACCTAAAAATGTGTTCAGAGGGTAGATCTGATGTTAAGTGTTCTTACCACAGGAACATTTTTAAAATTTATTTTTAAATTTGGTTTTAGATGTGTTAATTTGTAAATGCTACTTAGAATTAATTGAAAATTTAGAGTACGCAGTTATATATTCAAGTCAGAAGTTCATAAATTATTAAAATAATTTCCTATTATCATTTTAGATTGTTTCTATTATTTGTTGTTATGAACAACATGGTCATAACTGTCTTTTAATAAACATTGTACTTTTATCAAGTCTAATTCATTTCTCCTGAGGCATTTCTCTGATTCTGGTAAGATTGAACATCTTTACCTGTTTGTCCCTTTTTTTTTTTTTTAATTTTATTTTTTTCCCCTAAATTACTTGACTTGTATTAGCTGGGGCTGCCATAACAAAATCCACAGACTGAGTGGCTTAAACAATAGAAATTTATTTTCTCACAGTTCTGGAGGCTGGAAGTATGAAATCAAGGTGTTGGCAAGATTGATTTGTTCTGAGTCCTCTCTCCTTGGCTTGTGGATGTTCTTCGCCTTCCTGTGTTTCTACATGTTTTTTTCTCTGTGCATATTTGTATCCTAATCTCTTCTTTGTGTAAGGATGCTAGTTATATTGGATTAGGGCTCATACATATGACCTCATTTTGCCTTCATTGCCTCTTTAAAGGTTCCATCTCCAAATATAGTCATTCTGAAGTATATGGAGTTAGGACTTCAACATACGAATTTTGAAGAATACAATTCAGCTCATAACAGCTATTTGTTTTCCTACATTTTTCTTGGGATAGTTGTCGTTTTCCCCATGTTTTGAGTTAGTTATTTAGCAAGTATTTTTTTTTTTTTTTAGTTTTAATTTTTTTTTTTTATTTTTTTTTTTAAGATGGGGTTTCACCATGATGGCCAGGCTGGTCTTGAACTCCTGACCTCAGGTGATCCACCCACCTCGGCCTCCCAAAGTGCTAGGATTACAGGCGTGAGCCACCACGCCCAGCCATATTTAGCAAGTATTAATCAACTTGGGCTGCCATACTAAAATATCGTAGACTAGCTGGCTTAAACAAAAGAAATGTATTTTCTCACAGTTCTGGAAGCTGGAAGTCCAAGATCAGGGCACAAAAGTAGTCAGGTTCTGTTGAGGGCTCTCTTCGTTTGCAGGTGGCCACCATCTTTCTCTGTCCTCACGTTAGAGATATACATTTTTCTTCTTCTTCTTATAAGGCCACAAAGACTGTTGGATTAGGATTTCACACTTATGAGTTCATTTAACCTTAATTACTTCCTAAAGGCCCTATCTCCAAATGATGTCACATTAGGGGTTAGAGCTTCAACTAATATATTTTATAGAAGGGATACAATTTAGACCATAGCAGCAAAGATATTAATTTTTTCCTTAAATATTTCAATTGTATTTTTTTCTAGTATTTAAGCTATCTGTTGACTTTGGCTAAGGAGATTTTTGCCACCTACAAGTTTGAATGTAATTCCTTAGTTTGTCTGAATTCAAATGTGTGGTAAGGCATGAGGTAAAGCTCTAATTTGACTTTTTTGCTATGTAGCCCATTATCTTCATACTATTTATTATAAATTTATTATTCCATATCAATTTGTGATTCTTTTCTTACATGCATCAAGATCTGTTTTATGAACTCTCCGTTGATTCTTGAGTCATTGACATTTGTTTTAAATACTATAGCTTTCTAATTTTTTAATATTTGCTGAGATTTATTATACTCTCTCCCATTTAATTTTTAGATTTATGTGTTTTATTTGTTCATTTTTCCCAAATAATTTTTGGAATAATTTTGTTAAAATTTTTTTTTAAAAAATTGAAATTTTTATTGTAAAATATTTCATATTTCATGTTAGAATTATTCCTAGATAGCTTATGCTTTTGATTGACTTGGAAATGTCACATTTTCCTTTTTCTCTTTTATTTCTAATATCAAGGAATTACATTTATTTTGTATAGTTTTATATTTTTATTGAACTTGTGTTATTTTTAATGATTTATAAAACCATACATTTGTAGTTTTAGTCACATAATAATCTGCAAGTAGTGATAATTCTGTCTCCTTTCTTCTATATACGAAATAAAAACATGATTTATGACTTTACACATGTAGAATTTTTGTTGGATAAACATGAGTTATAACTCATGCTTCTATTTCATGTATTATTGAATTAGAGTACCTTTACAAATATTCATTCCTTCTTTTTCTTTGAGACAGAGTCTCACTCTTTCTTCAGCCTGGAGTGCAGTGGCGAGCTCTTGGCTCACTGCCACCTCCAACTCCCTGGTTCAACGGATTCTTCTGCCTCAGCCTCCCAAATAGCTGGGACTACAGGCATGTGCCACCACGCCCAGCTAATTGTTGTATTTTTAGTACAGACGGGATTTCCCCATGTTCATCAGGATGGTCTCGATCTCCTGACCTCGTGATCCACCTGCCTCAGCCTCCCAAAGTGCTGGGAGTACAGGTGTGATTACACGCCCGGCACACAAATATTCATTTCTAATGGTGACAATAAGCATCCGTATCTTTAACCTTATTTGCACTATAACATTACTGGTATTTCTGCAACTTTTAGATATACTTGAAATTGGCTCTACTGAGGTAATCTGTACCACTTTTCACATGAAACATGTTTGCTCATTTGTTTTTTATTAGAATCTTTTTATACATAGTCTCTATTATATCAGGTGTAATGGAGAAATTCCTTTTCTGTGTGAAATGTTATGAATAAGTGCAAGGGATGGGTGATCGTTTTTATCCCATGCTTTTCAGATGTCTTCAAGTGGCAGTTTTAATAGTGTAAATTATTGTTTTATTGAAAGTGTTCACATTGATAGATATTATTGAGTGCCTGTGATATGAAGGGCTCTGTGCTGGGAGCTGAGGATATAGATGAATTAGACTTTAACCTTACCCTCAACTTTTTTTCTACTGGGGGAGACAGACACATAAACCAACAAACAATAAATTATAGTTTATTCAAGGTGGAGTGGTAAGACAACAGACGATGTAATTAATTCTACCTTGGTTAGTGGGAGAGAGTTTCTTCTGAGAGAATACTGAGAGGCAACACTTAAGATGAATCCTGAAAGTTGGGTGGGTGTTTGACAGGCAAGCAAGAAAAGGCCATTGCAGGCAGAAATAGCAGTGTGAGGGTATCTGTAGTTGTGAAATATTCTTGCATATGTGGGCCGTAATGATAATTCAATGTGTCTCATTTTGATTGTTAGGCATCAAAGAACCAGAGCATTCAAATCAAAATAAAATATTAATTACGTTTGTATTATCTGCCACGTTTGATTATTTGTGATTCTACCCTCCTCCCAGGTTTTACTGTAGTTAATTAAGAATTGACTGAAGTGAGGATATAGTAAGATAATTGAAAGAGCTCAGAAAACAATGGGTTACATAAATGAAAGGAATTATCGACTGACTATTAATTTTTATTTCCTTGGCTAGTACAGTGGAAGAGACTGCTAATTGTTCTCCCACATTTATTCTCCCTTTCACATATAGGGATAGAATTTTTGTTGGGTATATAGCCAGATATATATCCAATATTACATTTCTTAGGCTCCCTTGAAGGTATGTAAGGCTATCCATGTGACTACATTTTGGCCAACAGAATGTGAACAGAAGTGATGCACTCAATGTCTGGCCCCTCCATTAAAAAAGAAAAGAAGCATTTCATCCCTTGTGTCTTTACATCCCTTCCTCAGGTTGGGACATGAATATGATGGCAGGAGTTATACAGCTCTCTTGGACAAGGAGATGGTAGCTGTGTGTTGATAATATCATAGCAATATGTTAGAATGAACCAGTATCCCTGCTGATTTTGAAGCTTCCTACCCAGATTTTGATGTGAAAGAAAAATAAACCTCTTTAGTTTAAACAACCATTATTTGGGGTCTCTGAGTTTTAGTAGTCAAACCAGCAAGTAATGTAACACAGACACTATTTCTATAAAAGTATTGAAAAAATTCTTAGTGATTAAAGGTGGACTTGTCAGTAAGAGAACCAACTGATCAAGTTGAAAATTGCTTATTGGTAATCATGGCTAATGCTAATGAAACAGAGAACTCTGCCATATCATCCTTCTCCATTTATAATAGACAATTCTTAAATTTTTTATTTTTAGTTTAAATGCCTGAAAATGCACAGAAAATATTTTTCATATATTGATAGAGTTAAACACTAAAAAACTACAATATTCACTGTAAAAAAAAAATTACCCCATATTACATAAAATATTTATGTATTCAAATTGTATACTAATTCAGCTAATTCTGACCTATTGCTCTTAAGAGAAAGTAAAAACAAAATCAAGTCAACTAATTCAGAAGCTCAGGGCCATTTTAAGCTCTCAGAGAGAAGTCTCCTTACCTGCAAGGAACTGAGTGACTTTCTGCCAGACAATTTTGCTCAGAATAATCAGTAGAAGAGGTCGGTGATTTAACAGATGGTTTGAAAATGTCTTTCCTTTTGACAAGGAAAGCAGGGCAAGCTGAAAATGTACTTAAGAGAAATGTTGACATGTAAAGGTAGTACAGCTGGTCGTGTACTACTATCAGATGAATCAATAATTAAAAGATGATCTCTATTTTTCTGTGGCACACAAAGCAATAAATGGCTGCTAAGATTAATAATTGAATTGAAGCTAAGGTCTTTAATCCATCTTAAAAGCCACTTATTGTAAGCATACCACAACTAAACCCACATATCAAAATAGAGACAAGTCTTTCTATTCAATTAGCAGGCTTGGAAAACATCATGCTTACTTTCTGGGAAGCATCCCAGGGAGATGTTGATTAGTCAGAATGAAAGACTGATCAAAGGTATAGTTAAAAAGGGAAAGTTTCTTAAAATATCAGTTCAAAAGACTGAATTACATTTGATAAGGGATTTGCAGTAAGTGATTATTTAGAAATGATGTCGTTTATGTCTTTTTGTTTAATGGAAATTTAAAATATCGATTGCAACAATTTGAATAAAATTATATTTTTTGACAATTTGATGCTGCAGGTAAATCTCTGGGCAGATGGAGAGGTACTGTGAGGTAGTAGAGAAAAGACTAAAATGGGAATCAAAAGACAACAGGGTCTTAGTCTAGCTTTACTATTGACTAACTATTGACAAAGTTTTCTTCAGCTCTGACATTCTTTGCTTTCCAAAAGAAATTTCAAACTTGCTATGAAATTTTGTTATATATGCCTCTCTTCTGGATGTTTGAGTGAAAGGGTTTTAGAAAATTTAAGTTACAACCCATTATTATTCAGATCTTAAAACTCAGACCTCAAATAATGAATGAAAGAAGAATTTTTCTGATTAGGTTTGATAAAAAGCCAATTACAGGTGTTTCTATCTGATTGGGACCATTCATAAATACAAGCAACTCTTTTGTAGTAGTGCAAAGAAGGTTACATCTGCTTATTATATGCACAAATGACCTGTGTTTTATTAAAAACCACAGTCTGCTCATAAGTGTTATGAATAGCATAAATGGATTTGCTTTTCTCAGAGATTTAAGAGGAAAATGGTACTTATAACACCGGAATGGTGAAAAAGCATTTGATTTAGCAGAAAGGAATTTTTATGTTTCAGCTTTTACGGGCTTTTGGTTTTTAGGAGAACTTCATTAAATGGATTGTAACCATATATTCTCAACTCACAGCCCACATAATAAGCAATTCTATAAAGTCACCTTTCTTTATACGATTGCAAGACATTGCATAGAGTAGCCTAGTGTCATTACTATTATCTACTTGTGGTCATTGAAGAATCTTAGCTATAGATAGCTAAATTCATTAGTCCGCCACAGAACACTACAGGTGTTCTGTAAATGAGAAAGAAAGAAGAAAACAATGAGTTATACTTTTATTATTATGATCTAATGATTTTCTTAAAATAAAAACACAAAATATTAGTTCAGAATTGGTCATGGTAATAGAGTGATAACTCAATATATGTCTTCCAGACTTTTTTATGATGATACTAACTTCATTTCATTAGAAGAGGAGAATACCCTAAAGATTGCCTCAGGACTTAGCAAGATTCAAAGTGGTGTCAATCATTAGAGGCACTAATTTAATTAAAATGAATTTCTCCCTCAAACCTCATATTCCATGCCTATAGTACTCATTATTTGCCAAAGTATTTTTTTTTAACTGAGTTAGGTAGATAATTGTTTCTTTTTGAAAGGCAAGGCCAAAAGCCAGAAAAAAAAAAACACCTAAAATAGCATGCTTCTATTAGAAATAAGAATATTGAGTTTTTTAAATGTTTGACATGCATTACTTGGATGCTCAAAATATACATGTTAAAGAAAAAAAAGTTCAAATTTATAAAATGTAGACTTATTCTTTGTTAAATGTGAAGCTCCAAGTAGGGTATGCATACTATCATTGTGGACCACAAGCCACTGTGATGAATCTGAATGAATTGTGGGTTCAGTTGCATCCTGCCATAGAAATACTGAAATCCTAACACTCAGTGCCTGTTCCGTGACCTTATTTGGAAATAGGATCTTTGCAGTTGTAATCAAGCTAAAATGAGGTCATGCTGGATTATAGTGGGACCTAAATACAATAACTGGTGTCCTTATAAGGTGAGAGATATTTAAAGACAGACATATACCAAGGAAGAAGGCCATGTGAAGACAGGAAAACAGACTGGAGTGATGTAGCTATAAGCCAAGGAATGCCAACAATTGCCATCAACCCCCAGATGCTAGGAGAAAGGCATGGTGCAGTTTATCTCTCAGAGCTTCCAGAAGGAACCAGTCCTGCTGGAACCCTGTTTTAGACTGCTGGCCTACTGAACTGTGAGACAATAAATTTCTATTGGTTTGCGCCACCTCATTTGTGATGCTCTGTTACAGCAGACCTAGGAATAGTAAGCAAGGTATTTAGAAAAAAATATCTAGAAGTAACACGAGCATTTACTTTAAAGATCACATACCTACATAATTCAATTTGAAACATTTTTTTGCTTTGAGTATGTGTAAAACCAATTATCCCAGATTGTGGTTATAAAAGAAGCAGGTTCATTGTATATTTCATTTTATTTTATTTTGGGAATGCTCTTTGTCATATAAATATTTACACAAATTAAGAACTTAGGCACACTTAAATTCTTAGTCATCTACCAATAATTTCTTACGAGGATATGAATTCACTTTGAAAGTAGAAAGGTTATCAGATTGAGAGCCAAACTGCAGTGATTGTTTCTGCTCTTCTGGGTCTAGCCACCCAGCAGAGATGCCAGGCTCTGGGCTGGTACTGGGGAATATCAGCAAAGAGTACCCCGTCGTGATCTATCTTCAGGTCTTGCAGCCTTGGATACCAGCATGTGCTCCAGTGTAGGTAGCAGGGCAGTGAAGTGGACTCTGAGAGGGTTCTTGGTTGTGTTTTTGTTTAGTGTGCTGGTTTTGTGTTGGTTGGCCCCTAGCCAGGAGGTAACACTTTCAAAAACGCATCAGCTGCAGTCCTGTAGGGAGGATGTAAACTTGCCCTAGGGACACCTGTTTAAGTATTCCAGTTTCTTAGGTGGTGGGCAAGGCCATAGAGCTCCCAAGAGATTATGACCTTTGTCTTCAGCTATCAGGACAGGTAGACAAAGAGAACCAGGTAGAGACAGGTATAGGCATGCGTGAGCTCAGCCTCTCCTTGGGCAGGGTTTGCTGTGGCTGCTGAGAGGGATGGGAGTGTGGTTCCCAGTCCAATGGAGTTATATTCCTGGAGGATTATTGCTGCCTCTGCTGAATCATACAGGTTGCCAAGGAAGTGGGAGAAAGCTGGTAGTCTCAGGCCTCATCCTGCTCCCACACAGCATGTAATCCAAAGGCTCATCTCACTCCCACTGTGTGTCCCCCCAGTAGCACCAAGTTGATTTTCAGACAGCTGGTGACCAGAGCTGAGAACTCTCCCCAGACCCTCAGCCTCGTCATTGAGAAAGCAAGCAGATTCACAGTGTTTCAGCATCTCAGGGAGCCTGCAAGAGTTATCCAGTTCCTTCAAAGGATCTGTGGATAGTCTTGGCTTTCCTGGTATGTTCCTGTGGTAGTTCTTGGGGCAAAAATTCACAGTGTGAGTCTCCACACACGACTCTGCCAGAGAGGGAGCTGCAAACTAATCTTGTCTCCTATTTGCCATCTGAATCCCTTCTAAATATGAGAGAAAGAGGGACAACATCACATTAAGGGAAAGAATGAAATTGGATCCTCATCTCTCACCCTATACAAAAATCAACTGAAGATGGATCAAAGACTTAAATCTAAGATCTGAAACCCTAAAAAATCTAGAATCTGATGATGAGACCTGGAATTTGAAGGAAAGAGAAGAGTCAAGTATTCTTTATTATTGTCCTCAAGGACTGAGTATTTACTCAAATGGAGAAGACCTGCCAGAGATGAGATTTACAAGTGAAACTGTACCCTTATTTGGTCTCTCTTAAGGTTGAGAAGTGTATTATCCATTTCAGTGGCAATGTAGAGTAGTGAACTGGACATGCTATATGATTTCTGAAGTTCAGAAAGGTAATCCAGACTGGAGCTATAGATTTGAGTCATTTCAAATAGACAATATGGGTATAGAGGACATTTGAATTTATGGTACTGGATGAGAAAACTTAAGGAGAGTATGTATAAAGGAATAAAGAGTAAGGAAATAGTCTTGGGGCATTTTAAATTCAAAAATCTTATAGAGGAGGAAGAACCAGCAAAAGAAACAGAGGAAGTATCTAGTTAGAAGGAAAATCATATAATGCTTCAAGAAGAGCAATGTTATCCATGCCAAATGCTGCTGATGGGTCAATAAAATTAGACCATAGATTTTACCATTAGCTTGGGCAACATGTGAGTCATTGGTGTCTCTGATAAGAGCTTTTTCAAGACTAAAAGTTGAGTTAGTGAGTATAGATAGGTATTTGGAGGATTGCTACTATTGAAGGAGAATAGAGAAATGGAGGCTTTATGGTTTGTTGTTTTTTAAATGAGTCATAATAAGGCATATTTCAATGACAATTGGGTTGGCTCTGTAGAGATGAAGAAACTGATAAGTAGAGAAGGGGCATAATCCCAGGTACAGAGTCCTTGTGAAGGTCAGAAGGAATGAAATATTTAAGGCACAAGTGAATACATTTGTAGGAGACACTTTTTTGATTACAGCAGCAATGCAGTGGAGTGTGAGGTGCAGACTTCCTGGGTTTAGACCCTGTATTTTCTGTGTTTGCCCTGTGTGTGTATCTCTGTGTGTGTGCTTCTCCTTGGAAAAATGCTTTCATTTCCTCATCTCTAACATGGAGAAATAATAGCACATAGCTCGTAGGGTTATCATGAATATTAAATAAGTTGAAATGGGTAAAGTGTATAAAGTAGTGCTTGACACGCCCCTAGTCCTCAATAAATACCAGGCATCCTTGCGGTTGCTGCTATTGTCATTATAATGGGAACAGATGCAGATATGTTGGTCAAATAGTTGATGTAAAGATGAGGCAGTTGCCAGCTGCTCTTATGTCTAAGAAGAATGCAATGAGAGTCAGGGATTAGTAAGAAAAGCTGAAAATGCTAATATTTCACTATGTTTTAATAGCAGCATATTAAAGAGGAGAAGATATTATGTGGTTGTTTTTCTCCCAAATAAATACATTCTGATATCAATGGAGAGAGGCTAGGACTGGGAATCTTACATCACTAAATTATTATGAGGAACAAATGAGATAATGTCCATAAAATACTTAAAATGAAAGGTACTGTAGGAATGGTGTTATTATTGTGTTGACCCAACTAGTTGTAAAGTGAAATGCTTCCTCAAACAATTGAATGCAAGGGATTCTAAAAGACATCATGTAACTGGTTTGAATTTGCTCCCTGAATTATTTCCTTATTTTTAAAAATTTTATAGACATTGAATATATTAGAGGATGTCTTTTCTTACTTGTATACATTATATTTTTAATAAGTTTGAGGCAAAAATAAAGTCCATGAATTCAACATGAATTTAGATAGTGAAAGATTACAGTCTCAAAATATGGAACTTAACTCTTAGCCTTTGGGTTTTTTTAATACTCAAAATGTGATTATTTAGCAGGCTGAGTTTATCTTAAAACAAGGCTTAAGTATTCATGTTTGTAGCAAATAAGTGGCATGTAAAATTCCTGGCAAACTTACCATTTTGACAACATGAAATTTTCCTATCCAGCTGGTCATTAGGCCTTTCCAACTGTCAATGTCTCTTGCAATCTGCTTTAATAGTAGCACATAATTAGCTTTATACAGATCAGAAACGTTGGGGGGTAATATTTCAATGCAAATATCAAAATCCCAAGAAAGTTAACTCAAAGAGACATATGTCTCCACCATCCTTCATGACAGTCTTTAGCTCTGAAGGCTGTAGCAGTTGATTTGTGTAAGGTACTTTGAA
Source organism: Saimiri boliviensis (assembly GCF_048565385.1). Taxonomy (NCBI): domain Eukaryota; kingdom Metazoa; phylum Chordata; class Mammalia; order Primates; family Cebidae; genus Saimiri; species Saimiri boliviensis. Next base: position 136,826,299 of record NC_133470.1, read on the forward strand.
TCATAACATGGAAATATTATAATTAAATACCTACTAGAGTTCTGGAAAATATATTCAAGAGAATTATATAAATGACAATATGTCATTAATGTACATTGTCTTTACATATGTAGTTGAGTAATCACTTCAAAGAAATGTGCCAAATTAAGGTAAATTTTTCAGTATTTGTGTATAGGGGTAGGTTTAAATCAACACAATTTTATTTGTAATTCATTACCTGATTATGATTCATTTTATTTTAATGTATCATACTGAGTTATGCATAAATTTTTGCACCTATACACATAGACACATGCAGATTCTCTAAGACAAAAATATGTCATCTTTAATTGAAGAAGACTGTGTTGTTCAAATAGAATCTGGAGCATATTGTTATCTCTTGCATTAAGGAGTTCCATTTGGAACTTTAAGGTTTCAACATTTAGTGTCTTTACTCCTGCTTTAATAAGAATTCCTTTATTCGTGATAGTTCCACACCACCATAGCAAGGTTTCTGCCTTCATGAAATGTCATCCTAGAGAGTGCTTAGCAGTTAGAAAGATAGTGAGCTGCTCCCCAGTCTCCGTTAACATGGAAGTATTTGTAGTAGTTCTATGGGAAAATGTTGTCTAAGCAGAAGCCTAATGACAAAACCGAGCAAGAGAGGATAGTATGCAGGGTATGACTTGCACTAATGTAAAAAAGAGAAAGACTCCATCGTATCTGCCCTTTCTAAGAGTTTCGGTTTCTTTACAACAAATTAATTTGAAAACTATTAGCCATTAAATATTTTTCTTAAGTGAGAAAATGGAACTTACCAGGCTTCAAATTTTCCCACAGATTTGCTGTTTGGCATAACAAGTCCAAGATGCCAATTATGTATCTCAGTTTAGACCTTGGCCAGGCCCATGATGCCGAGTCACATAAGAGTGGTGAGTTTAGGGCCGGGCACGGTGGCTCATGCCTGTAATCCCAGCACTTTGGGAGGCTGAGGTGGGTGGATCATGAGGTCAACAGATCGAGACCATCCTGGTCAACATGGTGAAACCCCGTCTCTACTAAAAATACAAAAAAATTAGCTGGGCTTTGTGGTGCGTGCCTGTAATCCCAGCCACTCAGGAGGCTGAGGCAGGAGAATTGCCTGAATCCAGGAGGCGGAGGAGGTTGCTGTGAGCCGAGATTGTGCCATTGCACTCCAGCCTGGGTAAGAAGAGTGAAACTCTGTCTCAAAAAAAAAAAAAAAAGAGTGGTGAGTTTAACATCTACTGAAGACTCTAGGGTTGCCTTTATTATAGCTGCTAATGATAAATTGGGAAATAACCAGAATCCATAACCAGAATGAAACTGTAGTCTGGAATTTGCATGTAAATATTCCAAGTGAAAGTAATAAACTCTGAACTAGATGTCAGATGGGATTTCTTTGTTCCTTTTGAGTTTGTTATAAGCCCATTGCTTTTAATCCAGAGAGTTGGCAAAAACATTCCTGACTGGAGTTTCTCATTCTCCATCAGTGTATTTCTGTCCCTTGATAATTATGCTCTTGTCATAAACCATGCTTATTTTCTGGCTGGGAAATGATTGTAAATATTTGTTTACAAAGTCATTCCTGTTTCTCTATATACCACATATACTAGCTCCTCTTAAATCCTGGAGAGGACCATGTGAGAATCTGAAGGACAAGTATTCTCACTTATAATGCCCTACAAACAGCTCATGAAATATTCAAAATGAATGGTATTTTAAGCAAGTCAGAGCAGGGAAGGGAAAAGCCGGCACATTATAGTCATACATTTGATGGATAAAAAATCGGAGACCCAGAAAAGACAAGTGATTAATCTGAGATTATAGAAATGGGTACATTTAAACAAGCATTAGGAATACAGAGGTTCTATTTTCTCTAAGTTATTCTGCTTTTTGATCTCTTTTTTGTGTTTTATTGGTTTATTTCAACAGTTGGCTGTGAGCATTTGACTTTATTTCTGAGGTCTCTATTCTATTCCATTTGCCTGTGTGCCTATTTTTATACCAGTACAATGCTGTTTTGTTGACTATGGTCTTATATGTTTAAGTCAGATAATGTGATGTCTCCAGATCTGTTCTTCTTACTTTGTTTTGCTTTTGTTATGCGGGCTCTTTTTTTGGTTCCATATGAATTTTAGGATTTTTTTTTTCTAGTTCTGTGTGGAATTATGGTGATATATTGATGGGAATTGTATTGAATTTGTAGATTGCTTTTGGCAGTATGGTCCTTTTCACAATATTGTTTCTACCCATCCATGAGTATGGGATGTATTTTCATTTGTGCCATCTCTAATTTATTTCAGCAGTGTTTTGTAGTTTTCCTTGTAGAGGTCTTTCATGTGCTTTGTTTCGTACATTCCTAAATATTTTAGTTTTTTTTTGCAGCTTTTGTGAAATGGGTTGAGTGTTTTATTTTATTCTCCGTTTGGTCACTGTTGGAGTATAGCAGTGCTCCTGATTTGCTAGCGTTGATTGTATCCTGGAACTTCACTGAATTCACATACTGTTCTAGGAGATTTTGGATGTCTTTGTGATTTTCTAGGTATACAGTTATCATTGGTAAGCAGTGACAGTTTGACTTCCTCTTTACTGATTTGAATGACTTTGTTTCTTTCTCTTGTCTGATTGCTCTGGGTAGGACTTCCAGCATTATGTTGAATAAAAGTGGTAAAAGTGGGTATCCTTGTCTTGTTCCATTTCTCAGGGCAAATGCTTTTAACTTTTCTTCATTCAGTAAAATGTTGGCTGTTGGTCTGTCATTGATGGCTTTTATTACCCTAAGTTATGTCCCTTGTATGCCCATTTTGCTGAGGCTTTTAATCACAAAGGGATGCTGGATTTCGCTTTTTCTGTGTCTATTTAGATAATCATGTGGTTCTTATTTTTAATTCTGTTTATGTAGTGTATTGCATTTATTGACGTATGTATGTTAAACCATCCCTGAATCCCAGGTAGAAAACTCACTTGATTATGGTGGATTATCTTTTTGATATGCTGTTGGATTTGGTTGGCTAGTATTTTGTTGAGTATTTTTGCATCTATATTCATCAGGAACATTTGTCTGTAGTTTTCTTTTTTTGTTATATCTTTTACTGGTTTTGGTGTTGGGCTGGTACTGTCTTCATAGAATAATTTAGAAAGGATTACCTCTTTTTCCATCTTTTGGAATAGTGCCAATAGAATTGGTACCAATTCTATTTTGAATGTCTGATAAAGTTCATCTGTGAGTCTATCAGGCTCTGGACATTTTTTGGTTGGTAATTTTCAAATGACCATTTCCATCTCACTGCTTGTTATCGTTCTGTTCATAATTTCTGTTTCTTCCTGGTTTAGTCTAGGAGGACAGTATATTTCCAGGATTTTATCCATCTCCTTTGGGTTTTCTAGTTTGTGCACATGCAGGTGTTCATAATAGCCTTGGATAATCTTTTGTATTTCTGCAGCACTGGTTGAAATAGCTCCTGTTTCACTTCTAATTGAGCTTATTTGGATCTTCTCTTTTTTTCTTTTGGTTAAACTGGCTAATGTTCTATAAATTTTGTTTATCTTTTCAAAGACCTAGTTTTTTGCTTCATATATCTTTTGTACTTTTTTGTTTCAATTTCACTTAGTTCTGCTCTGATCTTTGTTATTTCTTTTCTTCTGCTAGGTTTGGGTTTGGATTGTTCTTGTATTTCTAGTTTCTTGGGGTGCAACCTTAGATTGTCTATTTGTGCTCTTTCAGAATTTCTGATGTAGGCATTCAATGATATGACCTTTCCTCTTAGCACCAGTTTTGCTGTATTCTAGAAGTTAGGTTATATCACTATTATTGTTCAATTCAAATAAATTTTATATTTTCATCTTGATTTCATTGTTAACCCAATAATCATGGAAGATTAGGTTATTTAATCTCTCTCTATTTGCATGGCTTCGAGAGTTTCTTTTGGTGTTGATTTTCAATATTATTTCCATGTAGTCTGAGAGAGTACTTGATATAATTTTTATTTTCTTAAATTTACTGATAGTTGTTTTGTGGCCTATTGTATGGTATATCTTGGAGAACATTCCATGTGCTGATGAATAGAATGTGTATTCTGCAGTTGTTGGGTAGAATGTTCCGTAGATATCTGTTAAGTCCATTTGTTTTGGGGTATAGTTTAAGTCCATTGTTTCTTTGTTGACTTTCTGTCTTGATGACCTGTCTAGTGCCGTCAGTGGAGTATTAAAGTTCCCCACTACTAATGTGTTGCCATATATTTCATTTCTTAGGTCCAATAGTTATTGTTTCATAAATTTGGGAGCTCCAGTGTTAGGTGCATATATATTTAGTACTGTGATATTTTTCTATTGGACTAGTCCTTTTATCATCATATAATATTCCTCTTTTGTCTTTTTTACCTGCTATTACTTAAAAGTCTGTTTTGTCTGATGTAAGAAGAGCTATTCCTGCTCGCTTCTAGCATCCATTTGCATGGAACATCTTTTTTCACCCCTTTGCTTTAAGTTTATGTGACTCTTTATGTACTTAGTGAGTCTCCTAAGGACAGCAGAAGCTTGGTTTGTGAATTCTTAATCCATTTTGCCATTCTGTATCTTTTAAGTGGAACATTTAGGCCATTTACATTCAATGTTAGTATAGAGATGCAAGGTACTATTCTATTCCTCATGCTATTTGTTGCCCGAATACCTTGTATTTTTTTCATTGTGTTGTTGTTATATAGATCCTGTGAGATATATGCTTTAAGGAGGTTCTATTTTGGTGTATTTTGTGGATTTGTTTCACTATGTAGAGCTACTTTTAGCAGTTCTTGTATTGCTGGTGTGTTAGTGGCATATTCTCTCAGCATTTGTTTTTCAGAAAAAAAGGTATATTTCCTTCATTTTTGAACCTTAATTTGGCCAGATACAAAATTCTTGGCTGATAATTATTTTGTTTAAGAAGGCTAATGATGACATTCTGATTATTTCTAGCTTGCAGGGTTTCTACTGAGAAATCTGGTGCTAATCTGATAGATAGATTTTTCTTTATATACCTAATGCTTTTGTCTTACAGCTCTTAAGATTCTTTCTTTTGTCCTTTTTTTTTAGACAACCTGATGACTATGTGCCTAGGTATTTAACTTTTTGGGATTGATTTTGCAGGTGTTCTTTGAGCTCTTTGTATTTGGATGTCTAGATCTCTAGTAAGGCCTAGGAATTGTCCTCGATCATTTCCTCAAATACGTTCTCCAAACTTTTAGATTTCTCTTCTTACTTGGAAACACCAATTATTCTTAGGTTTGTTTGCTTAATATAATCCCCAACTTCTTGGGAACTTTGCTCATTTTTTAAATTCTTTGTTTCTTCTTCTTTAATGGAGTCAGTTAATTTAAAAGCCTTGTCTTTGAACTCTAAACGTCTTTCTTTGACTTGTTCCATTCTATTGTTGAGACTTTCCAGTGCATTTGCATTGCTTCAGGTGTGTCCCTGATTTCCAGAAGTTGTGATTGTTTTTTATTTATACTCTCTATTTAACAGAAAAAAAAAATTGCCTTTCTTATTCTGTATCATGTTTTTGATTTCTTTAAGTTGGACTTCACCTTTGTCTATGGCTCCTTGAGTAGCTTAATAATCAACCTTCTGAATTATTGTTCTGGCTATTCAGAGATTTCTGCTTGATTTGTATCCATTGCTGGTAAGCTAGTGTGTTCTTTTCGGGGTGCTAAGAAACCTTGTGTTGTCATATTACCAGAATTTTTTTGGTTCCTTCTTATTTGAATAGACTATGTCAGAGGGAATATCTGGGACTCAAGAGCTTCTGCACAGAGTTTATTTCCAGGCATCCAATGAGCAGGGCTGAGAACTTGTTGCAAGCTACAAGCCTCCCCACGGAGATGGCAAACAGGGCCTTCAGGTTTCGAACCTCCCTGCCTGCTGAGGATTCTGTGCTCACGTCTGCACTCCCTGTTACCCTACCCCAGATTCTGTTCAAGAAACTTCTTATTTTGTCAAAATTGTTACAATGTTCAGTTGGAAGATTCCTTCTCCCTGCATTCATTTCCCAGTTCCACTGGCAGGCGTCCCCAAGGACCCCTGTGAGACAAAGTTAGAATGGCTTCCCTGGGGACTCAGAGTACCCACAGGGCTCTTCCCACTGCCTCTTCTACCCCTATATTTTGCTTGGCTCTCTAAATTTATCTCAGCTCCAGTTCCAGTTAAATTCTTCTCTTGCGATCTGGATTTTCGGGTTCCCCAGTGAGGATGTGTGTTTGGGGGCAGACTTTCCCCCTCATACACTTCGGGCACTCTCAGATTTTTGGCTGTCTTGCAGCGCCTACAGTGATAAACCACTTCCTTCAAAAGGTCTGTGGATTCTCTTAGCTTTCCTGTTATGTTTCTGAGGTAGTTCTTGGAGCAACATTTTACAGTGTGAGTCTCCACATACTACTCTGTCTGAGTGGGAGCTGCAAGCTAGTCCTGCCTCCTATTCTCCTTTTTTTTTTTCAAATCTGCTTTTTAGTATTTTATGGCAACATATCTCTCATTTATTTCCACTCTTGAGTTCTATGTCACAATTCAAGAGTACATTCTGTTTAGAAAATGCATCTTCCTAAGCTTCTGGGACTTACAGAATTTGATGATTTCCTTGCAATAGATAAATCCTAATATAAATTCCACAAATTCTGTGCAATGGGTGGAATGTTTTTGTTCCTCTAAAATTGATGTGTGGAAATCCCCAAAGTGATGGTATAGAAGGTGGGATCTTTTGGAGGTGATTAGGTCATGGAAGCAGTGCCCTCATGAATAGGATCAGTGCCTGTGTCAAAAAAGGCAAGAAAGAGACTCCTTGTCCCTTACTGCCATGTCAGGTTACAAAGAAAAGATGGCTGTCTAGGAAGCACACCCTCACCAGACACCCAGTCTGCTGGTACCAAGATCTTGGATTTCCCTGTTTCTAGAATATAATAAATAAATTTCTGTTGTTTATAAGCCACTCATTCTATGGTATTCTGTCCTAGCAACATGAATGGGCCAAGACAGGGGTTTCCAACCACTAAGTCACAGACCAGTACTGGTTCGTGGCCTGTTAGGAACCAGGCCACAAAGCAGGAGGTGGGCGGCGGGTGAGTGAGCATTACTACCTGAGCTCCACCTCCTGCCAGATTCTCTTAGAAGGGTGAACCCTACTGTGAACTGTGCATGTGTGGGGCCTAGATTGCACACTCCTTATAAGAATCTAAGGATAAATGTAATATACTTGAGTTGGCTCCAAACTATCACTTCCTCCGTCTGCGGAAAAATCATCTTCCACAAAACTGGTCCCTGTTGCCAAAAAGGTTGGGGACTGCTGGACTGAGACAAACAGCAATATGGGAATTTATTATTGAATGATATAATACCTGCTATTAAAATAAATTATATTTATGAATATTTAAGTGATCTGATCATGATATATGTCACCTAATTGATGATTCAGCTCATAAGTCCCTTGTTTCACAAAGAATTTCTACTAAATCTGAGCACAATGCTCAGTGTTGCTCATTTTGGTTACAGTTTCATACACTTTGAGCAAATGATAAGCCTGTATGAACATTGGGAAGATTACAGGCCTTCCAATTACATACTTTCCCAGAGATTAGGGCAATTTCACCGATCTCATCTTTGTGAGACACTATTATATAATGTTTATGTACATAGCTTCCAGAACCAATTGGAATTGGGTTTGAATATAACAGCAGCGGTTTATTAGGATAAGTGATTTACCTTCCCTTGATCATCATTTTCCTCATCTGTAAAATGGGAGAAATACCAGTACCAGCTGCAAAGTATTGAGAAGAGAGGTAACAATTTTATCATTGTAAAGGGCTTAGTAAAATACTAAGTAGTATGTAGTCAATATATACATGATAACTGCTTTTGCTGCCACCACTGTTACAGCTGTTATTATCATCATTATACGATCATTAGAAATTCCACAGAAGCCAGCTGGGTAAGAGAAACAGACACAGAATAAGGAATAAATGATATGTCTCTTCCCTGTGCAGTGTAAGAGAATGATGGTTTACCATCCAATTTCTGAAACATTTCCACATAATACTGAAAAAAAGGAAAGTGCCTTTCTGGGTTGTTAGTGACTTCTCTAACTCTTTTGAAGATCCAGGGTTATTAAATAAAAGCCAAAGCATTATTTTGCAAACATTTTCTAATTTTATTTTCTTGTTAAGTATATACCACATGCTTAGGAGAAATGTATTCAGAAGGCGACGACTGATTTTGGAGAAGCCTTTTGATATTCAAAAGTTTTTTTTTTATTCTTATTATAACCATACATGCTGCCCTGTTGAAAAATCGGTTATTATATTTCTTAAATAAATGTATTTAAAATTATTGCCAAATCTGAATTTGTTGCACTAGAGGGCGAACATGGAGAGACGTTGCTTTGAACATTGCAGAATCAATTCCCATCCATAATAAAGAATTTCAACAGATACAGCATGTCCAAGAGGAGGTGATTATGCAATAGAAACTGATTCCCTGTCTGCTTATTCTCCTGAATATCCACAGAATACTCAGAAACATCCATCTGAAAGATATTTCAACTAACATACTAGCATGAAATGTCCCAGACAAACTCCCTAAGTGACAACGTAATTATAAATGGACAAGACTAGTGTAAACGTGTACAATAATCACAAATACTAGTGTTTGTGGCAAGCACCCAATAGTCAGGGTATTAGAGGAAGCTTGAGAGCAGGTCAGAATATACACAATTATGAAGTTTTGTCATGGACAGTATAATAGCTTTAAAAATTTGTTTTTGACTGTAGAAATACTCTGCATGATACCAAGAGACATTCTTTTTTTTTATTGCATTTTAGGTTTTGGGGTACATGTGATGAACATGCAAGATTGTTGCATAGGTACACACTTGGCAGTGTGGTTTGCTGCCTTCCGTCCCCTCACCTGTATCTGTCATTTCTCCCCATGCTATCTCTTCCCACCTCCCCACCCCCCCCGCCCCTCCCCCATTTCCCCCCAACGGACCCCAGTGTGTAGTGCTCCCCTCCCTGTGTCCATGTGTTCTCATTGTTCAACACCCGCCTATGAGCGATAATATATGATGTTTGATTTTCTGTTCTTGTGTCAGTTTGCTGAGAATGATGGTTTCCAGGTTCATCCATGTCCCTACAAAGGACGTGAACTCATCGTTTTTGATGGCTGTGTAATATTCCATGGTGTATATGTACCACATTTTCCCTGTCCAGTCTATCATTGTTGGGCATTTGGGTTGGTTCCAGGTCTTTGCTATTGTAAACAGTGCTGCAATGAACATTCGTGTGCACGTGTCCTTGTAGTAGAATGATTTATAATCCTTTGGATATATACCCAGTAATGGGATTGCTGGGTCAAATGGGATTTCTATTTTTTTTTTAGATCCCCAAACAGCATTTAGTGGCCAAAAAGTAACAGTTCTAGTCCATTTACTTTCTGGACAATCAGGTAAATAATTTTTGGCACACAGATAAATTTCTGCAAGACCTTTACCAAGATTCTGTTCCAAGGCCCTGCCAAGAAGCAGGTCTGGTGTAGGATTGCTTCCCCTAGGCTAGCTTCCCATATTCTTCCGAGTGTTCTTAAACATGTTAGATATTAGAGTGCAGAATTTCAAATAATAAAAGAAAGTCACAGGCAGAAATGGGTGTCTGGTGAGGGCCTGCTTCCTAGATAGCCATCTTTTCTTTGTAACCTGACATGGCAGTAAGGGACAAGGGGTCTCTTTCTTGCCTTTTTTACACAGGCACTGTGTAGCTTGCTATTAGTAACACACGTAAAGGAGACAAATTTCTAAAGAGAGCACTTGCATTTATTCAAATCATAACAACAAAAACATAATGGCTGTTTATTAGATCCCAGTGATTAAAAAATAAAAATCACAGTTGGTGAAATATTTCCTCTCTCTAGGCAAATATATAGAATCCAAATTATAGTCAGAAAGTTTTTTGGTGAGTATAGAATCAAAGCAAGGGACATATGATATATTACATTTTTCATGCTATTTAAACATAACTAAAGGAGTATAATTGGTATATTTGTGACAAAAAGAAATGATAAATGCTTGAGATGATGGATACCTCATTTACCCTGGTGGGATTATTGCACTTTTAATGCCTGAATCAAAATATCTTATGTACCCCTTAAATATATATATACCTACTATGTACCCATAAAAACTAAAAATTAAATAAATGTAATAAAATACATTTTTCATGTTATCAAGCTAAGATAGATAATCACAATAAAACTGATCTTCTCATTGGTACTAAAATTCTTGACTCTGTTGGCAGCAATACCCTGCCCTCATTTTCACACTAGAGATAATTGTAAATATTCAGAGGTTATCACCCAAGGCCCTTTAGCTCCTGCACAATGCTTTATATAGACTCTGTCAACTTTTGCCTTTGCGATGCTCCTATGTTTGTTTCAAAGACACCATTCCCCTCAACCTTCTGATATGCTTTATATTTGGTAATAATTTATATTTGGTAATAAACTGAAGCAAATTAGAGTCAAATTCTGTGGGCTTTGGAGTTATATTACTCAGGGTCTCAGGAGAAAATAACACACTCCAGCTGGTTCAAATGAAGAGACATTAATGGATAGGCGTGTGTCATTCAGAAACTAGCAATAGTTAGAAGTTGTTATCACCACTAATCTTGAAGGGATTACAACAAATGAGTCAAAGTGGGAATCAGGAGGGAGACTGTGCCTGGTAGGAACTGTTATCAACCAAGGAGCTCAAGTACCACTGGGGACCCAGTGCTAAAGTAAGGAGGGCTTGGGAAAAAAAGGACTCTACTTTTTTTTTTTAACCTAAAATATCCTGGTAGTGCCTCCTGTTTGCCTAACTTAATGGAAAGTCAGCTGGCGAGGGAGGATTCCTGAAGTCAGCCTCCCAGGAACCATAGTAAGAAAGAGAAGAATATGGATATTGGTGGTGGTTGTGAAGCAGGGAACCAAGGATAATAACCAGCACAGCATCCACAGTACATCTATCTACAGACAATTTATATCTATGCTCAGGCTCACTGTGTTGAATTTTATGTACTCTAAAAAGAAAATCTTGTTTGTCTCATATCCCATGTCTTAGTCACAGCGTCTTTACTGTGGTTTCCCAAGTACCAGAATCATTGCCTAGAAAATTAAGACTGGTTCTTCACTGGGAACATGAAACTAGTGAATGTTGTTCGTAGATCTTAAAGCCAAAGTTAAACTTGCTCATTCCTCAATCTAGAGCAGAGTATAGGCATCAAAGAACAAAGACAATGGGGAAGAAGAAGATGGACGTGATGGTGAGAATACATATGGGATAGGGATGCATGTGACCCATAGGCCTGAATCATCATTGTATAGCAAGACAGAGTGGTTTCTTTTAATCATGAAGGAACTAAAATTACTGCTGACTTACACATCCAGGAACTGGGAATCAAAGGAGAGAGAAGGTAGAAACTTATACTATGTGTTGAAAAGTCAAAATCACTACATGATTCCAGGGAGAAGAAAGAAACTTTGACTTTGACATTGCTATCAAAGGAAGTCCATCACTGCCCATAGCTGAAATATGCAATGATCAAGGAAGGAAAGCTTTATATAAATAAATTCATGTAGGCAGGCTAGCAGAAAAAAAAAATAACTAGAAACAGAGGGCATGACTGAATTGTGTCAGTCAGATGAGGTTTTCCAAATACCTATATATATATTTTTTGTTATATCTTAGAAAGCAATGTATGCTTTTATACTGTTACCAAACAAAACTATAACTTACGTTTCACTTTAAATAGCTTATTTTTTGTGCTATTGACAGTTCTATTACATTTATGAAAGAAATCGAAATTCCTTTTTATTTGAAAAATTGGGGAAAAAGGATGGATGTCCCCTCATTATTTTCTGATATATATTTGAGAAAGATGAAATAGCCAGTCCATTGATCCATGAATAATTATTCCACACTTACCATGTGCTTAATGCACATAGATATTATAGGGTTCTGGATGTTATAGAAAACCGTATAAAACACGGTCTTTCCTCAAGAAGTTTATGATCTGATCTGCAAGAGAAGCATACACATATACATTAGAGACTATGCAAACCACTGTATAATTAAGTACCAAAATGTGTGATATACACTGTGTTAGTATATCGCTGAGGGCTGGGATACTTAGGAAATACAGCATAGATGAAATGAAACTTGATTTAGACTTTGAAACACAAGATTTGCATACATGTGTCCTCATTGTTCAACACCCACTTATGAGTGAGAACATGTGGTTGGTTTTTCTGTTCTTGAATCAATTTGCTGAGAATGATGGTTTCCAGCTTCATTCATGTCCCTACAAAGGACATAAACTAATCCTTTTTTATGGATGCATAGTATTCCATGGTGTCTCTGTGCCACATTTTCTTTACCCAGTCTATCACTGATGGGCATTTGAGTTGGTTCCAAGTCTTTGCTATTGTAAACAGTGCTGCAGTGAACATACGTGTGCATATATACACAGGGAGGGGAACATCATATACCAAGGCCTGTTGGGGGGTGGGATAGATAGCAGGGGGTTGGGGGATTGGGGAGTTGGGGAGGAATAACATTAGGCGGAATACCTAATATAGGTGACAGAGGGATGGATGCAGCAAACCACCATGGCATGTGTCTACCTATGTAACAATTTTGCATGATCTGCACATGTACCCCAGAACTTAAAGTAGAATTTTCAAAAAATGGACTATGAATATGGAAGGATCACATAAAATACTAATTGTGTTAAGCACACAGACATTGTAACAGCAATGTTGGTGTGAGATCATATTAAATATTGGCCTGCAATTATTTAACCAAAAAAACAAGATTTGCATACATGAAGAAAATAGGAAGGAGATTACCAATATAAATCCTATCTTAGTCATAGATGTAAATATTTGCCCAAATTGTCCTTTCTCATTAGATTTCTTTATGGTGCTCTTAATATGCACATGTTTAATTATTTATGAATTTAAAATTTTAAATCCTTTGTTTTGTGATTTATTGTATTGTTCTTATTAGAAAAAGCCTTCCATATGTACAGCTTAATATTAACTTCAATTTTCTTTTGAATTTTTTATGTTTTTAACAATTGACTTTGTAACCTGTACTTTTATTTACTTTTATATATTTATGCAATAAAAATCTATAATTTTTAATATATTGATTTTCTAACAACAGCATTTTCTTTTACTGATTCATTATGTCTCAATTGTTTGTTATGAATTCCCTTTTTACATGTTAAATTCCAACATATGTTAGGCTTTGTTTCAAAATTAGATTAGTCTTTATTATTAATCTGTCTTTAAATTATTGAACCAGTACCACTTTTAAATATTATTTTACATTTATAGTGTACTTTAGCATTTTGTGTTTTTTTTTTTTCCCTGAACAAATGATCATCTTTATTTTGTATTGTGCCTTTAAAGTGCAAACATACCAGATTTTTTGGATTGAAGTTGTTAGTACCCATCAATGATCTCTTTATGGATTTGTAATATTTAGATAAGATATGGAGGCATATTTGCTAGGGTCTTTTTAGCTTCTTTTTTTTTTTTTTTTAAATCCTTTGGTTTTAGAATCAAGGGATCCATCGGCAGATTTGTTACAAAGATATATTGTGTGATTTTTCAGACATTTATTTACTATTTTTGTATCATCATTCAAAGGAGCCCTTGAAATCATTTTGTCAATAAACAAAAATTCCCTTGTAATTATTTTTGAATTTTTTCACTACTCCTTTTTGCTATAATGTTTTTTACTGCTTTCAAGTATAATTACATCCCCTGCATATAACCTGCACTGTAGCCAAACTGGATTTTTGTCATATCCTTGTTTTTCCATTCTAGTACATTTGCTCATTCTGTTTCCTCATTTTTACTGAGTGAAATTCTACCCATTCTTCAAGGCTTATTTCAACATTACTTCCTGATCTTTGATGAAGACTTTTACTGATCAGTCTATATCACTGTGTTTCTTGTTTTAATGTTACGTCACTTTTTGCATTGTTTTACAGTTAACTGTAAGATCTTGAAGAGCAAAGGCAGAGTCAAGTTTACCTCAACAGCAACTAGCATAACACCAACATTTTCACCTTTGGTGTAAAAAGCTTTGGGACTCTTTAAGTGCCAACATACTACTGGGTACAGAATTTTTGCTAGTACGATTGGCATCATAATTATGTCTGCTAATAGAAACCATGGAAGAGATGCTTGTAGGAATATGAATTTAAAATATCAGTGTATATAGGTGTTGTCTATATAGGAACATATATCTTCACAGGATTCTGAGATTTTTTTCACAGGATGCTAATAATGTTACTACCCTTATGGGAATCTTTTTTATGAATCACCCATTTCATAGAACTTTTTAAAGAGTTATTTTCAGTTCTACAAGAAATGAAAAATGAATATTTTGTTCTTCTCTAATTTGGTGCTATTCACAAGCATGACTCCCAGTTCGTTACTTATACCCTAGTAGGTATTCTCTATCATAGGATCTATTTCTAAATTACAAGAGGTAATATACATTTTAATTGGCTCCCTCTTATCTATCTGAAAACTGCAAATGCAGTAATTACTTAACATTCTGCCTTCAAGATTTTATCAATTTTTAATAACTGAATTCCACTTTCAGTTAACAAAGTTCAGCACTTATAAGCAATTATGAATATAAAAATAAAGTCTAATGATGTAATGAAATACAGTACATAAAAATGGTGCAGAAATATAACTGGTGGTTAATTAAGAGATAATGCCTGCAGTACTGAATAGTGTCATAGGATAGTCATCCTTTGACACAAATATTAAGGTGCAGGAAGGTCATTACTTTATAAGCAGAAAAGTAATTTATAAACATCATGTTTATTTATGCTGTAGTCTAATTTACAGGAATGTCACTGGGTAACAGAAGGGTTGTGTAGAACAATGGTGATCTAGTGCCCGTCGATTCTCTGCAACTGAGGCCTTTCTGTCCTTAGGCAAAACATCCTACCTCAACTTCTGTTTTCTCATTTTTAATACGGAGAAAACATTTCTGCTTTCATTACTTGATACAATTTTGATTATTGTAAAGCAAAAGATAAGAAACAGTATTGACAGGTTAAACAATGCTATATGAATCTGGGGGAACGTTTCAAAAGCACAAACACACACACACACAGAGAACAGACATAGGCTGCCCTGGTATTGGTCTGAAGAAGTACTGCTTTAGCCAATTAAAAGACAGTGTATGCTCCACAATAATTTTTTCAACTATTCTTCAAAATATGTTCATAGACACATATATGATGACTAGGAAGTAATGTAAAGCAGAGAGCTCTTAAAGACGTCTGGTGCTGAAAAAATATGAACTTCTAGTGACTTGTGAGATACATTTCATAGATTCACCTGTAAGATGGAATCCCTTGGTCATTTTTAAGATTTAAAATCTTTAAATTAAAAAAAAAATAGTATTTGAAATCATCCTGGCAAACAGAGGATTATAAAGAATATTAAGTTGCATGCTATTGAGATATAAGTTCGATCTAATACGGTGACCAGATGTAAGGCAATAAAAATTTCATTGAATTGAAGTGACTTTCAAAAATATACTTCATAATGAATGAAAGGCCAGAAATTCAGAAGACCTTTCTATGTGTGTGCTAATATTTTGTTTATATATCCAATACTAGTCGTTGAAAATAATTAAATATCTGGTATTTATAAGACTTGTTTTGGCATATAGGTCAATGATTAGTTTGTTCTTTGGCAATGGATTGTAATAACAGCAACCATAAATAATCAGCAATCATGACAATCAGTGTACTAATGTGGATATTACCCTGGGAATCTGTAGTGTATTATAGGCTAAATACCACATAATTAGATTAATAAAATTTATTAGATGAAGGACTGATTGAAGGAGTAAATATTAGAATCTTGTCATCTGCTTCAGTAGTTTTTTCATGTTATATTTATCTTGTTTTTCACATGTTATATTTATCCTTTCTTGCAAGAAAGAGTACACCTATACTTTCAAAATACATTTGCTTGCAGGTGCACAATCTCTTGAGGGCAGGTGCATTTTGTAATTCAGAAGATTTCTGAATTTTAGACATGTAAAATCGAACATATACTGATATTGGGTAACAGCTCAAATGAGTCTGAACCAGTACCTCATGATAATAGTAATAACATCAATCTCTGCTATAAAACATCCGAACATTTAAAATAAATGGGCAACATAATGACAACAAATAACTTCAGTTAAGTTCAAGTTTTGCTGAAATGGATAAACTGGGTACCAAATCCAGAAAAACTCTGTTTTCTGAGCATTTTGAATTTTGAAATTGTGGATGAGTAGTGGACCTGTAGTAGTTGCAACAGCTACAGGCTAACTGAAATTACAACTATAATTATTGTAAGGGCTGAAAAGGGGC
Organism: Saimiri boliviensis; assembly: GCF_048565385.1. NCBI lineage: Eukaryota > Metazoa > Chordata > Mammalia > Primates > Cebidae > Saimiri > Saimiri boliviensis. The sequence continues at coordinate 136,842,753 of NC_133470.1, forward strand.
AATCCCTTTCTTCCCCATTTTAAAAGTTCACGGCTAACACCCCCATAAGAACAGGTTAATGAGAAGAGCATAACAAATGTATTACTATTATGTGTGCATGGAGTCATATCAAATATGAACTTAAAGAGGGGCCAGATGGTTGAGGCTTAAATGCACTCTTCTTAGGGGTGGGGGAATAGGGAAGGTCCAGCGCTCAGACAATGCTTCACAGGAACAAAGGTTGTCATATCATGCAGATCAAGTATTTTAGGCAATGTCTAGGAGCTGCCCTCAGAAGAAGAGATGAAAAATCCTTCTGGGCAGGATGATGACTCCCAGTCTCTTGTCTTTCTTGTTTATTTGATGTGATCCCTAGGGAGAGGGTCTTAAGACCCTTTAATATATTTTGGAAAGAAACTTTCTTGGTCCAGATAAGGAAATTTCAGAGTCTCTTTCTGTGTTTGGAGTGGGGTTGGTCGGGGGCGGTGAGGGGTTTGGAGAGAGGACGAGGCAAGGTTAGAGGGACTTTGATTCCGAAGTGGCTTTTAAGGCCTCAGCCTGTCAATGTATCGGTCTTTTGAGTATTGCTTTCCGAGCTCCAACGCTATGTTGGGCCCTGTCCAATTGGAGAAGATTTGCTTTTGTTTTGTTAACCCCTCTTTTACATAAAGGATAAAGCAGTTGAATATGTATGAGGGTCTTTGGGAATATGGAGAGGATGGTTTTGAGCCATATTGACAGAGAGAATGAAGGCAGAATGAGAAGCAACTCTTCTCATGAGAGGATCTCAGAGAACTTCATGTGCACCAACCTGAGAATACCAAAGGGCTGGAGAAAGGCATTTTCTCCATTTTTGCTTGAAATACATCATGGGCAGTTTGACAACAGACAGGAACGTGATATATTTGTACCTCAAAGTGTTTTACAGCTTTGAAAAGCTTAGGGAGGCAGGATTGCCAAAGGTAAGATACCGTTCTTGATTTTAGCCCATAAAGCACTTGAAAAATAAGACTTAAATTAATATAAGAAAAAAATTACCACGTGGCTGAAGGGTGAGGGAAACTCTCAGGAACCCCCAGGCAGCAGCCGGTGGGAGGGGTTGGTTGACAGATTCTGGAAAACTAACCACAAGAGGGTGAGTGTAACAAGCTAGTGGGATTTGAGCATTAATGTTATTATGACCCTTTATTCAATGCAAGTTGGAAAGTCCTGGGGACATTCTGGTTATACTAAATTTCATAGGATTGCATAGTTAGACTTAAAATGTAGCTTTTCTACCACCATAAATGAAGGTTATTTAAAATGTATAATTATTTTGCTGGTATGTTAATGGAGGAGACGTGGTTGAGGAGCATACCCTGAAAAACTCATAGAAATGCCTGAATGAGATCATTCATTTGATTAACAACCATTTTAGAAAACAATCTAGGTGACTGAAGAAAATTTTACACTGGGCCCATACACAAGCACACACACATACACACATGTACCACATATACATACCATTAAACATAAAACACTGTCATATGAACTTAGCATGGAGTCAGGAAGGAGCTGTAGATTTGTGGTTGTGCAGTGACTTTCTGAATGACAGCTGAATCTTTAAAACTATCATTTAATTTGTTACTCCATCAATATTCACACCCTAAAAAATATTATCCCTATCTGAATCATCATTAACCCAATTTTTAGGTGACATTTTACCCCACACGTAATTACACTCAAAAGAAAAGAAGTGTTTTCCAAGGAAAAAATTAGAGTCAGGTCCATATCCCTGTTAGAATCACCCTCGACCCAATTTTTGGGTATCATTTTACCCCATAATTAAGTACAATTATGAGAAAAAAATGTTTTCCATGGGAAAAATTAGGGTCATTTCCATATTATAAATAATACATATAGATGATGAAAAACTGACTAAAATCTTTAAGGTAAAAGAATAGAATCATTTGGAACTTTAAATTTAATATTCAAAATGTTATTGAAGCAATTTTCAATCACTGTGTTCATTTGTACTTATTCATTGAATGTGAATTAATAATGTATACTTATCTTATTCCCTGTAAAAGGTTTTGATATTAGGAATTATAATCTTAGAGATAAAAAATTCTTTTAAAGAACCAAATGTGCTGTATTTTTTCTTTCAGTATTTAAGTCATCTCGGTTTCAGGTGCATCACAAATATTTTAAAATTGGATGCAAGTTTTTTTTGTTTTGTTTTTACATGTACTTGCTCTTGTTGCCCAGGCTCGAGGGCAATGGTACCATCTCAGCTCACTGCAAACTCTGCCTCTTGGGTTCAAGAAATTCTCCTGCCTCAGCCTCCCAAGTAGCTGAGATTACAGGATTGCACCACAACCCCTGGCTAATTTTGTATTTTTTTGGTGGAGATGGGGTATCACTATGTTGGTCAGGCTGGTCTTGAACTCCTTACCTCAGGTCATCTACCCACACTGGCCTCTTAAAGGGTTGGAGTTACAAGCCTCAGCCATCACGTCCAGCCAGATGCAACTTTTTATATTAAGAGAATAAGTTAAATCCAAAAAGCATGCAAAAACATTTCTATTTTAATTTGAAAAAAAATGTCAATGGAAACAATCTTACGAAGATATATCAATTTGCAGTCACAAAAGCCAATTTTAATGTCAGGAAAATAAATTACTACACTAAGAATTTATTGAGGAAACAGTAGCGTCACCTTTAAACGTTCAATCACATATTCATTGCATGCAATCATTTGTTAAAACTCTAGTCTGTCCGTTCTAATTTGTTTTCGATAAGCCGCTAATATTGTCCCTATCACTCCTCTTCAAAGCTCCTTATATTGGTTTTTCTCTTTGTCCTACAGCATTGCCATTAATAAAGGGATTTCAACTGTGCAAAGAAAAGAATGGCTAAAAATTCCATTGATTCATTGTTAAGCAGAGAGCATTGTAGAGTCATTTGAAAGATACGTAGTGTTGTCAGAGATTGCAGTCAGAAAAGAAAGGAAGAAAATAAATGTAAATATTAGTGAACTAATTTTCCCTGAAGGAGTATTGATTTCATTCATCTTACTTGATAGATTGGATGACTAAGCAAAAAATCTAAATTCAAAGGCATCACTTGAACAGAAAACAGGAGTGTAGGAAGAAATAATTCAATCCTTCAACAGGGATTCATCATTTTTCTTCCTTTTCTTAAGTCATCTTAATAAGCATTTGATAAATGTCCATTTAGCTATAAGAGAAAAATCATGTTTAAAATCTTGGTTCTGAGGTCATCTTTCAACTATTTCATCTTAATAGATTAAAAAAAAAAAAAACAAAAAAACTTTAACAGATTCCCTGAACAATTGTTTAATGTCTTGAGTTTAACTTTCTAGTAGTTATAGAGAAACACTAAAAAATTTCATCATGAGCAATAGCAAATTTATGACAAAATGGTGTATCATATATATTTCCCCAGCAACAGTGAGAACAGTTTATATGAAAATTTCACTACAGATATTGGTCTCAGTAGATAGCACATTATTCCAACTGCATATATGCAGCGTAAGATAAAGCTATTCTCAGAGGCATTCCATGATATTAAAATGTGGGGGTTTGTGAAAATTGTAAAAGCTATGGAATGAAGGTTGAGAATACAAATATTTACAACTGTTAGTGTGCATGCCAGCTGTCATACATATACATATGGAAGTTTAAAAAATAATTGGAAGGGATAAAAGAACAAATACTCTTTTTCCCATTTCACGTAGAAGGCTAGTATTTCCATTTATCTCCACTGAGTAGATTGTCTAGTCCAGATAGTTGTGCTAGTAGGCATTTGTCTGACAAAATTGTGTTATATTCAGAATAAAAATAAAAGAGAAATCTATTGGATTTCTTATTGGCCAGGTTGGGAAGATAGGATATATTTGAAAAAAAAAATACATGTAAGAGTCTAATATATGCATGAACAGTCTTCAGTGGTATCTTAATATTTTTATGTTAATAATTTTGATAGGACATATTTAGTGTCTTAGCAAATAAGCAATATTTTTGTGACTTTATTGAGAAAACAATTATCACAGCAGTGACAAGTAATAAATGAGGGAGAGAAAATCAATAATCTATTTGTAAAAGCATCTCTATTAGTGGAAAAAGGTATGTGATTTGGATGACATTCCAGAGTTACGATTAACAGGTATTCTGTTTCTAGTTCATATTCTGTGACAGAAAATTCACAATATTATCTTATATAATGGTAAATAAAAAAGTATTCATTGGTACTTGTTAAAGCATGGTAAGGAAGGCTTTATTCGGGACCATAGCAATAGGTAATAGGGACCACTGGAATGGGGTCTTGTGGTAGGGAAGAGAGATGGGGCTCGACTCTGAATACAGCATGGGAAAGTGGGAATTTATAGCCAGGAAGCATTTATCAGAAATGAAACAAAACTAGCAAAATTCCCGGACTGGTAATTTGCCATATAAGCAAACATAGATAAGAAGGAAAAGTCCGTCGTTGGATTGCTCATCACCATAAAATATCTTTAAAGAATTGAAAATAGCAATATTAATGCCTTTTCCAAGATAGATTGAGATGGTCAGAGATGGTTTGTTTGCTAAAGGTGCAGAGCCACCAAGTATCTCCAGTGGTTTTTACCAGCTGCAGGTATTTAGTTTGTGTCACCTAAATGTGACTATTTGTCAGTAGGCTCACAGAGAAATAAGGCTTCTTTATTGCCGTGCATGGCCACTACTTACAGAAGGCAATCAGTTGACATTCAAAGAGTGTTATATGGATTCCATCTCATCTAATGAAAATGGCATTGTTTCCTTTGTGTTTCTTATTTAAAATTGCAAACATCAGCTTTGGGTATGCATCTGTGGTACACAAGATAACTAGCACCGGATAATGTGGATGTTTGATTTTATTTAGTCAAATTGGATCTAGTAATTAGCACTGTTGTGAAATTCTGCTACACATGGAAAACAATCTATAGGGAGGGGCTGTGTGAGGCCGTTGCTTTACCCTTGGATCTCTTGCTAATATTTTTGTTTGAAGAGTGATTTCACTAATTTTGCTAAATCCCTTGCATGTTTGCTTTAGTACAGTAAGCATATTTTAAGTTGAGATTTAAAAATATTACAAAAGCAAAATTGACCACCTTTCTCTATCTCCTTACCTCTACATTTTAGATGAATTCTAATGAGCATATTGGTAAACTAGGATGCTGCAGAATTCCTAATTCTCACCCAAATAAGTCCATGAGGTAAATGTGATCAAATGGAATAATCCAACTTTAATCATGCACTTATGCCCCAACTTATTTGTAAAATTAATCAACTTGTTCATTATTGCATAGCATTTTCAAAGCTGAGAAGAAGTCTTAAAAGTAATCTAGTTACAGAGAAGGAATGTGAGGCGTAGAGAAATGACCTACCTACGATAACAGCTTGTTTGTGGCAGAACTAGAGCTATAACCACAAATTCTTTTCTGAATTCAGAATGTTTTCTACTATGTTATATCTCTTCAACTTCATCTGAAGATACGGGAAACAGAAAATTTTCTCTTTTCTTTGTACTATTTATACTTTAAAGAACTACATTCATAAAAATATTTTCTGAAAGACATGATTTAGGAGATAACCTTCCTACAATTAAGTATGCAAACTCATTACTTGTGCTGAGGAAAATGTGTGATGAAAATGTATTACTCAAATTTTATTATAAACATTCTTTCTTCAATTATAATACCCTTCTGTGGGCTCGGAGACACTTTTATATATTTATTTAATTCAATTTTTTAATTCAACTTAAAATTTAGTTATTCAAGTTCTGATTTAGAACGATTTGAGAGAAAAATACCTAGTGTTTTTTCTTTAAATCTGTGGAGCAAAACAATGATCATCAACAAAAGCCTACATTATTTATAGAGCACAATGTCACTTTTTTGGAAGGGAATGAGAAGTATCATAGCAACAGAAAAAAAGCTTTTGTTTTCTGATATTGAATGATAATATTAAATAATATCCTTTGTTTTTCTTAATCTCGTGTTATTTTGTAGATACATCACAGTGTTACTATACACTGTCTGTCATAATATAATATGCCACCGTATGCCATTCCCATTTGGATACTTCTTATATAAGTATAAACAAATTATAGCTTTATAAATATGGATGATTGCTGTAGAAAATAGGTAGCTTAGACTTTGACTTTTGTTATTTCATAGCATGCTAAATATACACATATAAGACATTTCTCTTATTAAAAGCTGTCTTGCTTAGCTCTACAGACACTTTTCCTTGAAACACACTTTTCTGTCTTCTCTTCTCCCTCTGTCTTCACCAGTATATGTCAGTGTTTCTGTGTTTCCCTAGTCACCCTTTCCTTCCTTCCTTTGACATGTCCTGATTGAAGATCCTAGATGCTGCAGTGATTAAGGGCTCTGAATGCACAGGATGGCTAAGATAGATAGGCTTATCACAGATTAGCAGTGAAGCCAGCTACCCATTCTTAGTGCCTCTGAAGTAGAAATGGCTTCATAGTTCGGTAACCCAGTCTTCCTTTGAAACAGGTGCCCTTGATTTTTCTTCACTAAGTGCAGTTTGGTTTTATTGATATAGCTTAACTTTCTTCGATTCAGGTTTCTGACAGGGAAATCCCAGGGGTTTCCGGATTCAAATGGGAAAGAGGAATAGGGAGATAGAAATTGAAATCTTTAAAGAAGAATGGGCAGACACACAGAAGAGAAACTTCCTATCAACCAAAAAGAGTTTCTGAATTACTTGATAGACTAGTAAATAGAGGCACGAGAAACTTCAGGTAAGACATATATCTTTGATGGTAGGCTTGATAACATTACCACTTCAGATCTCTTGACTTTGTGGATAAAGGAACCCAAAACTGAAGGTGGATTGACTTGATCATTAAGAATAGGAATGGGCTTGAGTATCTTTCAGTAAACATCTTAATCTGAATCTTCTCTAGCCAGAAAAGCTGTAGCACTTTACCAATCCACCACTGAATAGTCTCACATAGGGCTCTTCTTTCTTAAAGAAAGATAGCTTTGTACCTTTATTTCAACCTACACATAAAGATGAAATTTATTAACAAAGAAAATATCCCAAAATATATTGCAGGTAGCTTTACAAAACATTCATTCCCTTACTCCTTGTAAATAAAATCCATGTTAACAGAAGCTCTTTCTTTTAGACTTGTGTTCCTCAGAAAATTGTCCCCTGATTTATTAAAATAAATTTATAGATAATCTTTGAGAGATAAAGTTTGGCATTTAAAATACTCATAAACACTGTACTGCATTGTTATCTTACAAATAAACCAATAATGGGCTTGTGGAAAATAATGAAATTTATCACAAGTTAAGATTCCGATGACAACATATAGGGAACATAGAAGCTAAGATGTCCTTGTTCCTTTTTAAATATGTACTATTGACGTACTGTTTATTGACCATGCTTTGTGTATCGTTTTCTAAGCAATTATACTACTAATCGTATTGTGTTTTATATAGCAGAACTGACCTATTCATAAGCATTTTTAGGAAAATAAAGACAACTTCCATGATAGTTAAATCTATATAAGCATAATTAAAGTGATTTAAATCTAATTTGTCTTCAAATTACCGTAAATTGTATACGTCTTTCCACTGTATTGTTACTGACTAGAAATGTAACTCATAGATGGCATTCACACCCTTAAATTGCCATAATCATCAAGTCTGCTCTTTAAGTACTCATGATAGTTTGTAATTTTTCTCTGAATATTGTTTGCCTTTATTACCAAAGTGAAACTGAATGCAAACCATGCAAGTAAATGAAGTTTTATATATATATATATATATGTATATATATATATATATATATATATATATATATATATATATATCCCTAATATTATGTGAGCCTCAAGTTCCTAGAAAAGCCTGCTCATTTAAACCATATATTTTGGCCAGGCGAGGTGACTCACACCTGTCATTCCAGCACTTTGGGAGGCCGAGGCAGGTGGTCACCTGAGGTTAGGAGTTCGAAATCAGCCTGGCCAACAAGTTGAAACTCTGTCTTTACTAAAAAAACAAAATTAGGCTGGCGTGGTGGCACATGCCTGTAATCCCAGCTATTTGGGAGGCTGAGGCAGGAGAAACACTTGAACCAGGGAAGCGGAGGTTGCAGTGAGCTAAGGCCATGCCACTGCACTCTAACCTGAGCAAGAAGAGCGAAACTCAGTCTAAAAAAAAAAAAAAAAAAAAAAAAAAACCACCGTTTTTTTTCCTCTCCTTCAAATTAAGATCTGTTTTCGGCCACATTTTATTCTCTCTTTATATTGTCTCCCTGGTAGAGATTACATTTATCACACAGCATTATTAATTTTCACACACCTATCTCTCCAAATACGTTGTGGCATCTAGTTTGTTCTAATTAGTTATTGCTGCATAAAAATATTTCAAAACTTAATGGTTTATAATAATCTAAAACAATAACAACATAATTCCTATTAGTAGTTGCAATCAGTATAGTATATTTTATGAATCTGTGGGTCAGAAACTTTCCAAGAGCTTAGCCAGGTAGTTCAAGTGTGACCTACATGGCACAAGTCTGGATAGCCAGTACTGGAGGATCTACATACGAGGTGGCTTCTTCATACAAATATCTCCCGTCTTGGTGCTTCATGGATTCTCTTTCTTCAAAAGGTGTCTACGTTTTAGGACTTTTCCATGTGACTCGGGCTTTTCACAGCATGACAATAATCAGATGTCTTATATGGCAGCTGACTTTTCCCAGAGCAAATGTTCCCAGAAGCCCACATGGAAGTTTCAAGACTTTCTATGACCCAGCCTCAGAACTCTTAGAACATTATTTTCCCCCACTTTCAATTGTTAAAGCAAGTGAAGACGCCAGTCTCTGTGTAAGAGAAGGGGAGGAACAACCGAAGGGGAGGAATGAATGCATGGTATACACATATAGGGAGGGAAGAAATTAATTACGGCCAACTTGGAGACTAGCTGTCATACGTCTCCAAGCTTTTGAGGGTGAAATTGTGTGTCTTATTCATCTTTGTTTCTTCAGTCCTTTGCAGAGTGGATGGCATATAATTGGGCTTAGTAAATGAATCCGTTCTCACATCTAAACAGAAGATTCAATATCCCTCCTAAATGGAGCTACTGAATTTACAATTGCCTTTATCTGGCATCTCTCTGCTGATATTTCACCTTTATCTGGCATCTCTCTGCTGATATTTCAAATTCTACGTGTCCAAAGCAAACCACCATGCCATGTGTATACCTACGTAACAAACCTGCACGATCTGCCCATGTACCCCAGAACTTAAAAGTATAATAATAAATAAATTTAAAAGAAAAGCCTCTCTCTAGACTTCCTGAACTTTACCAACCTTCCAGTCAACGTGGCTCAACAGCTAAGAAGCCTTGAGTTCACCATCTTTAAAGCTTTGTACTTTCATCAACGTGTTTTGTTGATTAGATTTTCCTTTCATCTGTGTGCTCCTTTCCATTCCCATGGCTACCATAGTAGTTGGGGCCCTTGTAGCTTCTCTTTTGAACTGTTATGATAACCCTCTAATTGTTTTCTTTTTCCCCCACCCCTGACTGATCTAATTTATCTTATGAATACTACCCATTAAATTTTTCTTGTAAACAGCTCTGATCACATCACCCCTCTCAACCCCATGGTATCATGAGTGAAATGCTGCTTGGTAGTGGGTCGCTCATGCTTGTGATTTTTTTTGTTCTCTAAATTGGGGTTTCAGGACCAGAGTGGCTGGCAGCCCTGCCCTAACAGATTGTACAAGGGAATCTGGACATGTGTCCTTTTGAGATCTGGTTGTGGGACGTGGGGGAGGCTCAGCTCCCTGATACGATGTGTTCTTCCAGGCTCTTGGTCCCTCACTCACCCAAGAATGGGGAAGAGGACCTTGCTGGACGTGGTGAGCTTGTGTAAGTAAATAGCAGACCCCAAAGAGTGTTGCAGAAAAATGATTTATTTAGGCAGAGAGAGAAAAGAAGAACCAAGAAATAGATAGAGAGCAAGCTCTCATGCTGTTGTGAGAGGGGATCCAGAAATGGAGTCCACACAGATGTGGGGGAAGGGGACTTTTAACCTGGGAGATATTCCCGCCCTGTCCTATGAAAGGAGTTCCCTTAAACTTCTGCTGGGGTGATTGATCTTTGATTTCTGACATCTGATTTGTTGTTTGGCCCACAGTTCTCCAATAGCTTCTCCTGGGCTTTTCTGAACAAAGGAAAGTCACCTGGGCAGTCTTATCTTCCCACGTGCATGAAAGTTAAAAGACCTCTAAGCTCCTGGTTGTAGAGGTGAAAGAAGGCAGGTCGGGCATGTCACTGGGAAGTTCTTGCCTTTGAAACCATGTCCCCTGGTGGACCTGAGGAGAGAACACATTCCCTCAGGTTTTTTTTTTTTTTTTCTCTTTTTTTTTTATTGCATTTTAGGTTTTGGGGTCCATGTGATGAACATGCAAGATTGTTGCATAGGTACACACTTGGCAGTGTGGTTTGCTGCCTTCCATCCCCTCACCTTATCTGTCATTTCTCCCCATGCTATCTCTTCCCACCTCCGCACCCCCCGCCCCTCCCCCATTTCCCCCCAATGGACCCCCGTGTGTAGTGCTCCCCTCCCTGTGTCCATGTGTTCTCATTGTTCAACACCCGCCTATGAGTGAGAATATATGGTGTTTGGTTTTCTGCTCTTGTGTCAGTTTGCTGAGAATGATGGTTTCCAGGTTCATCCACGTCCCTACAAAGGACGTGAACTCATCGTTTTTGATGGCTGCGTAATATTCCATGGTGTATATGTACCACATTTTCCCTATCCAGTCTATCATCGTTGGGCATTTGGGTTGGTTCCAGGTCTTTGCTATTGTAAACAGTGCTGCAATCAACATTCGTGTGCACGTGTCCTTGGGGAAAGGACTCCCTCAGTTTATAGAGGGCCTCTGACAGGATACTTCTTTTACCTGGCAAATGGCCTAATGCCTGACCAGGAGATCCCTCATATGGAAAACTTGTTTATACTAACAGATGCCCCCATGTCTCTTGTTTGACCTGTATCCTGCCTATCTATCTATTGCTTTGATGCTGGGAGCCTGATCTTGTATTCCCTCAGAGGCCTGGGGAAAACCAGGCCTGTGGCAGCCCCTGGTTCTTCTGATGGAAGGTGAAAATTCAGTGCACCACCACAATAGGAATTAAGTTTAAAGGTCTTTACAAATAGATTCTCAGGAGGGAGGGCGTAAGGAGTTGGGTGGGCAGTTCTCTGTCCCTGGGTCATATAAGGCAGGAATGAAGAGTCAGGCAGAGAGAGGGAGAGAGCACATGGCCAAATAGTAGTATATACAGTATAAAGAAATAGGATTGGGGTCACTTTAAGTTTGTAGGCAAATGCCTGAATGATCTGTTTTAAAGGCAGCAGTGGTGGGAAAGCTGGGAGTCTAGTCTGCTAGGCAGGGGAGATGCCTCTAAGTTCTTATCTCTAGCCACCAGCTTGAGCCATTTGTATGTGAAGTAGAACTGGAAACTGTGTGAAGGGTGACTAAGTCCCTGCTTCTGGTAAAATATGATAGTTAAACCTGAATTCAAAATCGTTGTTGAAGTAACATAAAATTTAAGAACTCACTAAACCCTTCAGCTAGTCATTAGTGAAGGTCACTAACTTGCTTATCTCTGAAAACTAATGCTCATTACTGTATTAATATCATGATATATAACCCTTATATGGGAAGAGCATAAACTAAAAGGATACGTCTTTATTGGTGATAACTTCTAGTGTCTGTTAGTATGTCGTGTATAAGTAAACTGGATTTAAATTCTAGCCCTATCATATCCTAGTTCTCACTTTTCACCTCTGAGTCTCAGTTTCCTCATCTAAGAAATAAGGACAATAACGCCAATCTTAGAATAGTCATATGGAGGGTAATTAGATAATGCATATAAACCACTTACTGGAGCTACAGAATAAGTACATTTCTAATAAATGTTAGTTCTCATTCAGACTAGTTGAAAATATATTTGGGGGCCTGCTCCACAAATTACTAGCTGAGCCCTTAGGAAAGTTATTTATGTCCTGTGTTTTAAGCTTTATCTGTAAAATGCTGGGACTGAATAAGAAAATAGATATAAAGACAATAGAATAGTGCTTTATATATAGCAGACATTCCAGGAATGTTACTGAGATCAGTGTCTCAGAAGTTAAGATTGGACTGTGCACATTTTGTCTGCCTTCTGTTTTATATATGCAATCTTCGTAATTTACCATCAAGATCAAAATCTTGTATACTTGCATCAGTGCTTTAGAAAGATGTTATCACAGTGAGAAATGACTGCAGATAATGAAAAATGCCACTTCTACAAGCATATATTTTTACCTTTCAGCATACATAGTAAATATAATAGTTTATTTCCCTTACTCTTTGGTACTTAGATCTAAAGTCTCCTAAGCTCTTATTTAAGTTTGACTTCTACTTACTCTTATCTTTGTGAGAACAGTCAATTAAGAATGGGCTGAGCATAGCGGCTCATGTCTGTAATCCTAGCACTTTGGGAGGGCGAGACAGAAGGATCACTTGAGGTCAGGAGTTCAAGACCAACTTGGCCAACGTGGTCAAACCCTGTCTCTACTAAAAATACAAAAATTAGCAGGATGTGGTGGAATACACCTGTAATCCCAGCTACACTGGAGTCTGAGGCCTGAGAATCACCTGTAATCAGGAGGTCCTTGAACCCGGGAGGAGGTGGAGGTTGCAGAGAGCCAAGAGTGTGTCGCTGTACTCCAGCCTGGACAACAAAGCAAGATTCTATCTCAAAAAAAAAAAAAAAAAAAAAAAAAAAAAAGGAAAAGTCAGAGAATGTTTAAGACTTTACGTAATCCTAGGAAAACTCTCCAAACTTTTTAGTTCATTAGTGTTACTTAAAAACTAGCAACATTTGTTAGTTAGGTTGCTTTGCTAAATCTCAGAGAAAAACATTTTTGCTTTGGCTGCTTTGTTTGGAGGTTTTCATGATGATATCAAGGTTTCATCGTGGTGGTTGTTACTATCCTTGCTATTATCCATTTCCTTGCTTCTGGATGATTCCAGAACAATGCTCACTGGGGCCTAGAAAATAAACCTCCCTCTCATATGCTACAAGGAGCTTCATTACCATGCAAATGATACAGAATATCTTTTTGATTTTTTAAGATGTACTGAGATATCTTTGTATTTCATCTTGAAAATATCAAAATAAAGTTTCCATCAAAAGTAACCAAAGTGGGCCAGGCATTTTGGCTGACACCTGTAATCCCAGCATTTTAAAAGACTGAGGTGAGTGGATCACCTGAGGTCAGGAGTTTGAGACCAGCCTGGCCAACATGGCAAAACCTGGCTCTACTAAAAATACAAAATTTAGCCAGATCTGGTGGCACACAACTTTAATCCCAGTTACTCAGGAGGCTGAGACGGGAGAATCTCTTGAACCCAGGAGGTGAAAGTTGCAGTGAGCCAAGATCATGCCATTGCACTCCAACCTGGGTAACAGTGCAAAACTCCATCTTAAAAAATAATAATAATAATAATCAAAGTTATATTTTTCTTTCTGATTCCCCCTTTTCACCTGCAACATCTTATACTTGTAGCCTATGCTCTTCTTGTTATTAGCCTCCATAGTTGTGCATTAGTGCCTCTCTGGCCATCCTCTGTACCTTCAGTGCACTTCGTCCCTTTCATCCTTAGGACCTTTGTAAATGTTGCTCCCTCCACTGGCAACATTTTTTCACTCTTTATCTAGCTAATACCTTCTCTTCCTTTTTGTTTCAACTTGAATGTCACTTTCTTAGGGAGGCCTTTTTTGAACCTTCAGAATAGAGAAAAATTCTCAGTTATTTACTCACCCAGATAGCTTTATGTTCCCTCGTAAACCAAAATAGTAACAACTTGGCTCTTTGTGTGAATTCCGGTCTAAGGTCTTTCTCCCCAACTAGAGTCTCAGTTTCAGAAAAGCAGAGACTCTCAACTGTCATAGTCATGACTTTATTATCCCAGGCAGCCACCATGAGGCCTGCCACTGTGAAGGTTTGCAATAAGTATCTCTTAAATGAATGAATGAGGCATTGGAACAACTGCAATTTACTCCACTGTCCTTAGGTTTACACTCAGGGTGTCTGCTGTTTCCAAAAGTACAAATATAATTTACATGAAGGCTACTGCCTTCATGAGAGATTTTCTGTCATCCTCTGTGCTTATGTGGTAAAGCCTTAATTTCACATTCATGTGATGTGGGCAAATGTAAGTAAGTAGAAGGGATGAATAATATATTTACTTTATAACAGAACCAACTTTATGAAAGTGTTTAAAACATTGAAGACCTTTTGTTCCCATTCAGCTTAGGCCTAGTTCTCATCTAATGTAATTTATTTTCTCAGTATATTAATTAAATTTGCAGCAACAAGAAATGGGAAGACACCTAATATTAAAAATCAAAAAAACACAGAATGAATTTGCCTCAGTAGCATGTATTCTTCCAGCACGGTTATGCAATGCTTATTAAGACATTGAAAACTCTTACTGACCTAAGATATTAGCAGGTAGTATGAACAAAACTAACAAGTGGTAGGTACAAGAAATAAAAGCATAGGATTTGGAATCAGATGTGAGTTTCAACAAAGATCCTTCGCTCGTTTGACTTGGGGAAAGTTACTTAACTTCTAAACCTTAGTTTCTACATTTATAAATTAGTTTACTAATATTTGCCTTGCCTATCAATTGTGGAAAGCACAAGAGATTATGTGAAAAAGAATCTGATATTTTATATGATAGCCTCTAGCTCTTATTATTACAAACGAGAATCGAGCGTAAAAGAAAAAAAAATAGGAGAGATATTAAACAAAAGAAAATGATGAAAGGAAGTGGTGTATTAGGTTAGGAACACGGCTGGCTGGATGAGTTGAGTAAGCACTTACTGAAGTAGGAGGAGGCACAACAGATTAAACTATAAAGCAAGTTAAACCATGTTAAATAAAGTTTAGCCTAAAGCTGCCTCCTAATATATTTTAAGTCTGGCCTAAAGATTTCTCTGTACCTTGTGAACTATAACTTAAATGAAGTGATAAAGTCTGCAGACGACTGTCGTTCCAGTCACTGAAGTTTTGGCCAATCAAAAGTGGCCAAATGTTCAAACTGTGTTCAAATAAGGAAAAAACTGAGCTGTACCCAGTCTGACTGTTTCTATATCTCGCTTCCATTTTCTGTGCCTCACTTTCCTTTTTCTGTCCATAAATCATCTTCCACCATGTGCCTGTGCTGGAGTCTCTGAGCCTACTCTGACTCAAGAGGCTGCCCAATTCATGAATCTTTCTTTGCTCAATTAAACACTGTTGAGTCTGGGTGTGGTGGCTCACGCCTGTAATCCCAGCACTTTGGGAGGCGGAGGCAGGTGGATTACAAGGTCAAGAGATCGAGACCTTCCTGGCCAACATGGTGAAACCCCATCTCTACTAAAAATACAAAAAATTAGCCAGGTGTGTTGGCTAATGCCTGTAATCCCAGTTTCTCAGGAGGCTGAGGCAGGAGAATCCCTTGAACCTGGGAGGCAGAGGCTGCAGGGAGCTGAGATCGCGCCATTGCACTCCAGCCTAAGCAACAAGAGCAAAACTCTATCTCACAAAAACAAAACAGAACAACACAAATAATAAAAAAAAACCGTCGAATTTAATTTGGTTAACATTTGTTAACAACTGTAACAGGTTAAACGAGAGTAAGTTTATAAAGGCCAGTGTTATGGCTTACTTGTTCCCCCTCCAACTTCATATGCTGAAGCCCTAACCCCCATGACCTAAAAATATGACTGTATTTGGAGAAAGGACTTTTAAAGATGTTATAAAGTTAATGTAGAGTTGTTAGGTGGGCCTTAATTCAATCTAACTGATTCCTTAGAGAAAGAGTTTATGACACAAAAAATATAGAGGGACAACCCATGTGAGGATACAGAGAGAAGGCAGCTATCTAGAAGCCAAAGAGAAAGACCTTGCAATGAAACCAAGCCTGCTAATACCGGGATCTTGGACCTCCAGCCTATAGAATTGTGAGGAAATAAATTTCTGCTGTTTAAGGTACCTAGTTGTGATATTTATCAGGACAGCCCTAGCAAACTAATACAACTACAGAGGCAGCTTGATTTGTAAAAGTAACTCATGAGAGATAACATAAGTAAAAATATCTATTATAGTGCTTAATGAGAAGTGCTCCATGCATACAAATTGCATCATTTGACAAACAGTTCTAAAGCAAAGCGTTATAGGTTGAGCATTAGGAGACCTGACTCTTATTCTCTGTTGCATTGCTAACTAGCCTTAGGACCTTCATTACCCTGGGCTATCTAGAAAGAAGAATTTAAAGTAAATGAATTTTACTTTTCCATAGAGTTCAAGGATTTAATTGTTGGAAAAGCCCCATGTTCTAAATGTGTTACGAGAAGTGATGGAACTTGAATTCTGATCTTCAGATTCTCAGAACAGGGTTTTTCTTTTTTGCTGGAAATTTTCTACAACCATTGAATGCAATTTTTGAGTCAACGTCTCACTCTTTCACCCAGGCTGGAGTGCAGTGGTATGGTCATAGCTCACTGTAACCTTGAGCACCTGGGCTCCAGCGATGAAATGTGTTTTTTAAAACTTAGGAATCAGAGAAAGATATTCCTGTCCTTTTTTATATTAAAAATGTTCAATAGTAGAAATTTTCTATTGTGTTTGCCATTTAATAAATACGGTGTTGAAATGTTTGATTGTGCTGCATTAAAAATTGCTTTAAAGAAGGCTAATTTAAAATAAATCAACATGTAAAAGAACAAGCCACAAGCAAGTCCACTTTCTGATTAAGAAATTTATCTTCTGTAATCTCATATCCAAAAGAAAGAAAGAAAAAAAAAGAAGTCACTGCTTTGGCCTATTGCTAGTCTGGTCAGAAGCCACTGTTTATGTTTTGATTTAATGCTCTCTTGGTGATAAGACCTAAAAATCCAACCCATGTGCTGCTGCAAGATAAATAGTATCCTTGTGAGTTTATGCAAGGAAAGGTAATATTTTCTTTGATTCTACAGTTTCTTCATATAAAATAAGTCTATATAGTAATGACAAATATTATATTTAATACAATGTAGGTAGGAATAGTACTTAACCTCTCCTTTTGAAGCTAACAAAAGATAAATACTGCACACATGACACCGAAATTTACCAACCTGATTATAAACTGGAAATATGGAATAATATGGCATGCTTTATAACTTTTACTCTGCATTGTGTGAGCCTGATTAAATCTGAACTTGGTGTCTTCAGAATGGCACAAGCCATCGTACGTCTTCAATTATATTGCTTTTTCATCTTATGATAATAATTGGTAATGGTTACCTAAAACTGGTTATTATCTAGACACTACTCTAAATCATTTACTTGCATTAATCTTTGTGACAAACTTATGAAGAAGAGGTCATTATCATTTCTGTTTTGCAGATGAGAAAACTGAAGTTTATAGAGGTACAAGACTAGTTCAAAGTCACAAAGCTTCCAGTGGCACCATAGAGATTTAAATCTAGACAAAATGACTCTAGAATCCATGCATCTACTTAGTTTGTGAACTGCCTTCTAATGGAAACACCCCTAAATTTCCAGTATCCCACATGCAGTAGCTCGGCCTTTAATCTACCTCTTTGATTTTACTTCCTCCAGGCTTGATAATCTCCAGACAAGGACTATATTCAGATTTATCTTTGAATAATCAGGTGTGAGATAG
This sequence comes from Saimiri boliviensis, assembly GCF_048565385.1. NCBI lineage: Eukaryota > Metazoa > Chordata > Mammalia > Primates > Cebidae > Saimiri > Saimiri boliviensis. Next base: position 136,860,513 of record NC_133470.1, read on the forward strand.
GAAAAAACACTTTTTACTTCCTAGTAACTTGAAAAAAATCCTTCAAAACTTATATTTGGACATACAAATATAAATCGCCAGTACTTCCAATTAGCCTCAGCTCCAGCTGGTCTCCTCTAATGTATAAATTAGGATCTGAGCCCAGATTTCATGTCAGAAAAGCACAAGATTTTAGATGATGTCCATTTTAACTGAGAGTGTGGTTATCTTGTTGCATTTGGTTTCCTGTTGGAAATAACCTTAACACATGTCTTTAAAAATTTCAAAGGTGGGGAAGTCACATGTATCAAAATGTACATTGTTGGTTTCATTAGATATAAGTCCTTTAAGTTTATTAAATGGTTTAATTTATTTTCCCAAGAAGATTTTTATCAGCAGAGTATTATGAAAACTTGTATTAAATATTTTATGAAATGTATGTATGATTTTATTAATTTTATTACATACCTGTTAGGATTTTCTTGCTTTAAATTATGTTTCAAAAATGAAAAAAGATATACTGAATCTACAAAATAATTGAATATTTCAAGGAAGCTGGATGATTTTTTTTTAGATACATATAAACAGATATATAATCATAAAAACATTAAATATTTTGTAACCAAATTTTGGCATAAGGTATTCTGGTCAATTATTTTGTGCTTGCTGAGCCTTATCAGGGCAAACATCTGGATTTCTGGGGAAAATGAATGACTACCCCTTATTCAGTATTATTTTCTTGATAGCCGCTATTGGCCCTACCAGTGTCATATTCTTCTAACTGTTAGGTGTCTGGTTAAAAGCATCCTGACCAGTTAATCTTTCAATCTCATCTTATTCCCATATTCTTGGGATCCCCAGCCAGTTCTATGTTGATAACAGGCCAACTGTATATATTAATGTTAATCCAGAGGTCCCAGGGCAACCCCAGTCCTAGACCTAAGCTTGACCAAGGCAGAAAATGTAACGAGAGACTTAGTTTGAGGCTCAAAATCTTGTTGCCCTAAATTGAATATCTGCTGTGATCTAGGTCACAATGTAGCCTCCAATCCACTGGATCTCCAACACTCAGTACCACCAATTACCAGTCTCTCAATTGGTCCGATATACAGTCATGTACTGCATATGATGTTTTGGTCCACAACGGGCAGCATTTACGACTATAGTCTTATAAGACCATAATGAAGCTTCCCTGAATAGGTGAACCATTTTTTATCTTTTATACTATATTTTTACTGTACCTTTTCTATGTTTAGATAGTTTAGATACACAAATACTTACCATTGTGTTAAAGTTGTCTATTGTTTTTGGTACTGTCACATGCTGTACAGGTTTGTAGCCTAGAAGCAATAGGCTATACCATACAGCCTAGGTGAGTAGTACGCTGTATCTTCTAGGTTTCTATAAGTACACTTTATAATGCTCACACAATGACAAAATTGCCTAACAATGCATTTCTCAGAACATATTCCCATCGTTAAGTGATGCATGACTGAATATAGTTGATATTCAATCTCAGTGTTCCTGCCTAGCAGTCAAGTTGTCTGGTAGAATTTAAGCTGATTCCAAATCATAATCCATCTGCTACTTTAATACTCTACTAAATATCTCCTATCCCTATCATGAAAAATAGATTCAATTGCCCATATCCTGAGCTTTTGAATAGTCTCACTTTGGCTTGACCCACTGCCCAAAACTATGTTTGGTACCCTACGTATCACATTAATACTTACTTAAACCATAATTGTAATTCTGTACCCATTGGCCTACTCAGCCAACCTTTTAGGGTAAGACTATTCAGCCAGGTTAATGTTCCCTGCCCTCAAACTAACCGCCCTTTAATGCTATCACCAGAACTAAGCGTGTCGAAACCTAAGCCTATCATATTATGAAATGGAAGTCATTTTTAAAAATTCTACTAAAGTGTACATAACATACAATTTACCATCTTCACAATTTTTAAGTGTAAGATCAGGGACATTAAATACATTCACATTGTTGTGCAACAATTACCACTATCCATCTCCAGAAGTTTTTCATCTTCCCAAATTGAAATTCTGTATCCATGAAACAGTCACTTCCTATTGTTCCCTCTTCCCAGCCCCTGGCAACCTCTATTCTATTTCTGTTTCTTTAAATTTAGCTAGGCCTAGGTACATCATATGACTGGAATCATACAGTATTTTTCCTTTTGTGTGTGGTGTATATCAGTTAGCATTAATATCTTCAGAGTCCAACCATGCATGTATTATCATTTCATTCCTTTCAAGGCTGAATAAAATTCCCTTGTATGTATATGCCACATTTTGTTTATCTGTTCATCTGTCGATGGACATTTGGATTGTTCCAATCTTTTGGATATTGTGAATAATGATGCTATGAACACGGGTGCACAAATATCTCTTCTAGTCTCTGATTTCTGTTCTTTGGGATATATAATCAGAAATGGAATTGCTGCAGCATACGTTCATTCCATTGTTAATTTTTTTGAGGAACCTACCATACTGTTTTCTACAGTAGCTGCACCATTTTACATTCCTACCAGAAATGCACAAAGTTTCCAATTTTTCCACATCCTCTCCAACATTTGTTATTTAAGCTTTGTCTTTGTTTTCTTCTGATAACAATCCTAATGAATATGGGGTAATATTTTCTTGTAATTTTGATTTGCTCTTTTTTTAATGATTAGAGATGTTGAGCATCTTTTCATGTGCTTATAGGCTATTTGTGTATCTTCTTTGGAGACTTATCTCTTCAATTCCTTTGGCCATTTTTGAATTGGGTTGCTTTTGTTGTTATTACTGTTGTCCTTGAATTGTAGGAGTTCTTTATATATTCTGAATATTAACACCTGTTCAGATGTATGCTTTGAAAATATTTCACCCATTCTTTGAGTTCCCTTTTTACTCTGTTGATAGTGTTGCTTGATGCAAAAAAGTTTTTAATTCAGGTGAATTACAATATAACTATTTTTTTTTTTAGTTGCCTGTGCTTCTAGTGCTTTTTCATACCAAGAAATCATGGCCAAATCCAGGGTCATGAAGTTTATTCCCCTGTATTTTATTGAGACTTTAGATCTCCTGCTTAAGTTTTTGGCCCATTTCAAATTAATTTTTTTTGTGTGTGTATGGTATAAGGTGTGTGTCCATGTTCATTCTTTTGTTGTGTAGGTATCCAATTTTCCCAGAGTCATTTGTTGAAAATATTGTCCTTTCCATATTGAATGGTCTTAGTACCTTTGTCAAAAATCATTTGATCATATATGTATAAGTTTATTTTGGGGTGTTTTCTTGTATCATATGTCTGTCTTTATGCTATTACCACACCATTGATTACTGTAGATTTGTAATAAGCTTTGAAAGAAAGTATGAATCATCCAACTTTGTTATTCTTGAAAAAGAATAGAATATCTTGAAAAAGTTATAAATTCCATATAAATTATAGTATTTTTTTCGATTTTTGAAAAAAATCATTGGAACTTTGATATGTATCTCATTAAATATGTAGATTACTTTGTGTAGTATTGACATCTCAACAATGTTAAATATTCTAATCTATGAACATGAGATGTCTTCCCATTTATTTGTGTGTTTTTAAATTTCACTGAGTAATGTTAAGTAGTTTTTAGTGTATGAGTCTGACCTAACATAGAATTCTTACATTGAGATTATGGTATGTTTATTCGGCTTCTCTTTTGACTCCCAACATGGTTATCAATTGGGAAAAGAGGCAGCAGCTAAAACAGAGACTTTACATGTCAAGGAGACCTATACCCATGAAACGTAAATTAAAACAACAGTGCAATTCAGTACATACTCACCAGAATGATGAAAATAAAAGCATAGAAATTATCAGGTGTTGGGAAGGATATGGGATGGCCATAACTCACATATGCTGCTGGTGAAAGCATAAATTGTTGGAAGCATTTTTGCCATTATATGTGAAGCTAAACATATACAAAGCTATGACCCAGCCATACCACCATTAAGCATGTCACCAATGCAAATCCATACCCATGTTTCCTGAAAGCTTTATACTAGAATAGTCAAAGCAGATTTATTTGTAGCAGACAAAACTGGAAAGTATCTTAATGCCCACTGAATGTAGAACAGATCAATAGATTGTAGTGCAGCCATATAATGCAGTACTCTAGAGTAATAAGAATAAATTATTTAAACTATAATCAACATATGGATAAACCTAAGAACCATGAAAGAAGCTAGACACTAAAGGATAGATACTATGTCATTTTATTTAAATTGAGTTCAACGACAAGCAAAACTAAGCTCTTTTTAGAGTCAATATAGTTTAGGGGAGAAAGTGACAGAACAGAGCATAAGAGAGCATTTGGGTTACTGACAGTGTCATGTTTCTTGAATAGATTTGTGAAAATGTATCAGTCTGTACACTTATTTTATTGTCACATATTCATAAGTGTATTATATTTCAATAAATAGGAATAAAGAATTATATATATTAAATATATATATATATATATATATATATATATATATATATATATATATATTTCAGAATAAAAAGAACAATTTGTAAGGACTGAAATTTAAGTCCCAGCTCTATCTCCTGATAATACTGTGACTCTGGTCAAATTTTATAACTTCAAAAAGTCACAACATTCTTACTTGTTTGATGATGCAGGGAACAGTGGTAATGATGACAAGAAGAAATGTTTACATGACACTTATTTGTGCCCAGAACAATCTAATCATTTTGTATCAATTTCATTCTCACAATAACCTTATTAGGTAGATAATAGGTAATATTGTCCTCATGTAACAGATTAGGAAAGCTAGGCATGGAAATGTTAAATAACTGGCCCAGTATTATCTAGGTTCAGAATTCACACTTTAAAAAAGTGCATTTTAAATGGTTTAGAAAACTGTAACCCAATAAATGTATGCTAGAGCTTCTTAATTTCCATTAATGATAAAACGTTCCCTGTAGCTCTCCTTCCTGTGCCTACTTCCCATAGGCATACACTAACAGTATCCCACAGATAACCAGTTCAGCATTCTTTTGTCCACAGTCTTGGAGTTCTCCATCTTTCTGGTTTTGAATTGTTCTTAAATGCCCTTTCAGACTTTAAGGAAGCATAATAAAGAGGTTATGTGTTTCCTTCTTAAGCCAGTTACTTTCTACATTTACATATAGGCATTTTTTAAAATCTATTATTGGGCAATCCTGCATATTTATAAGAGGAAGACTTTTAAAATCTCTATTTTCAGTGACAAGCAAAGGGTTTAACATATTAGGTGCTTAATATATAAACGTTTGTTGAATGAAACATTCAAATTAAAGACCTTTCACTGTTTGAAGACATAACTTTTCATATTTATTTTATATTTATTTTCTTGATTAAAGACCTTTCCTAATGCAATTGAAGCCTTTCCATAATGGTAGTTACTGGAAGACAATGGAGCAGGCCGAGATTTTGAGATCCTCTAAATTATACTATTCTGGTAACAAATTATTTGGTCTATTAGTATGGCACTAGCTCAGCTAGCCACCAAAACTTTTCAATTAAATCTATTGGACTATCTCTTTTTTATTTTTAATTTATTTAATATTATACTTTAAGTTCTGGGGTACATGTGCAGAACGTGCAGGTTTGTTACATAGGTATACACATGCCATGATGGTTTGCTGCATCTATCACCCCGTTATCTCTACAATAGGTATTTCTCAACATGCTATTCCTCCCCAATCCCCCCCATCCTCTACCACCCCTCCCCTACCTCCCCACTTGCCATGGGCTATCTTTCTCTGGAAACTCTTCTCAAATTTTATCATGGAAACGAATAGAAAAGTAAGATGACATCAATTAGTTTTACAGTCACATCTTTGGAAACACATCTGTTTCATAATCAGGAAAAGCCTTACTTATAATGATAGCTTGCCCTATGTAATGTTAATAATATAATTTCTCTTTTGTTTGATGAACTTTCCCACTAGCTACTTGCCAGCCAGTGGGATGTGATCATCAGCAATTTAGAATCATAGCTCCAAATCTGGTCTCATTCCTACGCTGTGATATCCTTGGCTGCATCATGTTACACTGCAATCCGTTGCACTCCTTGCCAGCAAGGATAACCACAGAGCCATTCCAATCTTTGCTATTGCTAAATTTCCTCTCTAAGTTTTGGTAGGCTAGTTGGGAGCCATCTGTAAGTGCGTTTCCCTGGCTACCATCAAATTTTCCATCTGCTGATATTTATCACTGCCTGGGTCTGAACTCATAAGCAAAATAGTTCTCTTGAATCTATGGCTATAGGAGCAAAATATTAAATGATTGACATTTTAATTGAAACAAAAAAGAAAATAAATGGAGGAAATAGAAGAATCTCACTGTATGCAAGTAAATAAGTTGCTGTTAAAAATTATTTGGTGTGTTATCAGAGTTTTCGCAGCACTTCAATAATAACGAGGTGTGAGGAAAAGTAGCCGAAGTGATTGAGGATTTTTTTGTCATCTCTAAGGATCAATTACCATGTGTGTTCTTTGTTTTTGTTTTTTTTGGGATAAGGTTGTAGTTCTTCCTAGGGAAGAGATAAGAAACCATGGATGCTGCAAGTGGATGGCGGTGGCAGCTCTAGCTTTTAGAAACTTAACTGCTATAATCCAGAGCAGTGTTTTTGACACTGCAACTTGAAGACTATTAGTGGGTTATATAATCAGTTTAGTACATCACAACTCCCATATTTAAAGAGTAAAATAGGATAGAATAGAAAACATCCGTATGCATCACATATACTTAGGGTAAATGTTGTTTTATGAAACTTCGTTTTATGTGCACGCACACACACATGTATTCTAGGTCACAATGTGAAACATATCTCTTCCTGTATGTGGAGGTTAAAAATAAAGTTTCAAGTCCCCTGATTTAGGGACAGAGTAAAGGCCATTGTCTACCTTTTATAATTTTGTCAGAATAAATGGTGATACAGTTTCTCCTAATTTGAAAGAAGCTGAAAACCACTAGTATTAACATGTTAAGATGAATCATGAATTTTCTTTTCAGGGCACTGAAAATATCAAGATGCTCTAATATTAAGATTGCTCTAAATTATATTTTCATTCATACATATGTATTATATGATCTGAGTATATTGATAAGTCTCAAATCATCTTTCTAGGAAAGCTCTTTATTTTGGAAACAAACAACAAGGATCTAGTGAAATTTGAATCTCTAGGAGTAGTTTAGGACATCTGGTATTTTCCAACTTTAGGAGCATACCTGAAGCAGAAATAGAACCGTCCTTACTCCCCCAACACACACACACACACACACACACACACACACACACACACACACACACAGTGGTTGTAGTTACTCTGAATCACTTTCCAAACCTGCAGTTCCAGTAGAGTTTGTGACCCTCCTAAGGATCTTGTGGTATTTCTTTATTCGTTTGAGGCCTCTTCAACATGATGTTGGTACAGATACTCATAGCATACTTCAGGCTATTTTGGTCTTCAGTTACTTTCATTTTAATGAGAACACTTAGTAGACTATTTGATGATTCATTCATTTTCAATATCCATGCCTTGAAACCATTCAGGTTTGTCTCGTCTGCACCGTGTGTGCTAAAGTCTATTTATCTATGAGCTGTCTTTTCCAGTCCTCCCTTCGAGTACATATACTTCCTGGCCTCTAGATACAAACAACTCCTCAACCAACCACCGCTTTTGCCTGAATTAAAAAAATGCTTTGGATTTTTCTACATGTATTACTATTTCATAGAAATAGTCTGAGATTTTTTAACATGCTTATACTTAGGTGGCAACTCTCTGTCTGGGTCTGATGAAGTAAAATTGCATTTTGAATGGCAAACCATTTATTTGCTAGGCTTGCTTATCCAGAGGATTGGAGGGAGTATTATTCTGTCAATATGCACAAAATAAATGGTCTATGGAAATAACAATTCATTCATTTTATATTGCCTCAGTGATCAGTGATGATCACCACTTCATTGATCCAGTTGTTGTGATCAGAATTAATCAGGAAAATGGCTGAAATTAATGGATTGACAGTGATATAATGTATTTGCTGATACCTAGAGTTTGTCATAATCATTCAAACAACACGCTGTTTATTGTTTGTTTCGCTTTATTGTTGTTTTTGGCCAATTTTGCTGTTAAAATGGGCACTTATTTGATAAAAAAACAAGCCCATCAGTGTGGTAAATATAATGTAAATGTCTCTGATTGTATTTATAATGACAATTTTTCCTTCTAATTATGTTAATTATAGCATTACATACCTTTGCAATTTGCACAGGATTGTACTCAATTAAGTTCATGTTGTATTTCAATAAAGCATTTCTGCCACTGTCATAAATCTTTGGAACACTAAGTTGTAGAGATAGTGGCAACTCAAGATTGATCAAAAGAGTTGGAGTTCAGTGGTAAATCATGTCGTGTTATTGATTACTAAAAGAGTCATTAATTTATGGAAGCTGGTTGGAGATTTTGGCAAGTTTAGAACTTATTTCAAAATCATTCTTAATCCTAGCCACAACTTTTCTTGGAAAAAAAGAGAAAGTGAGAATGAGACAGTGAAAAAATAAATTAGAATTTTAAAATGGTGAAAGTGATTTGATGTTGCATTTTGTTAAACAGAGTAAGGTGAAGAGTATGTATTAATATGTGGTTATTTCAAGGTCAGCAGCAACCTGACTATTACCAGGCCACAATCAGGTTGAGTAATTGGTTTCCGACAGTAATCTTTATTCTCTCAAATTTAACTGACAGAAAACACCTAGCTATTCAGTCCAAAACCAGATGGTTTGCCATAAGAATTCAAGCAGCAAGTGAAAAACAGCCCAGAATAAGCTCTTTTCTTGCTTTCAAAATGGAAATTTCTAAAGGTATAGTCCCATTTTCTGACATTAATTACAATGGTATAAAAAGGAATCTATAACTAGTTTATAAAAGGCAGAAAGCCTTCGTGCCTAAGAATCTGGTAATTTTCATTTAATTTATGATACAGTATTTGATTTTTTGTCACGTATACCATGTAATGAAGATTTATTTGTCTCTAGGTTTCAAGTGAATGTTTTGTTTATCTTATCTTCATTTAGAGCTTTGAAGTACCTGTGACTAATTATGTAAGGTGACAGATTTGATATAAATAACCCCATATTCTGCTTTTTTCCTCCTCCCTTTTAGATTCTGAAAATGTTTGGAACAGTATAGGTTATGTAATGACAGGAAGCTTCTGAGCTTTTACTCGCTGGTGGCAGGTGGAAGATTTGAACACGAGCAATGCAGCATGGCTGATAAAGAAACCTAGTATTAGAGTTGCTAGATTTTTATTTCTATGGCAACCATAATGTCACTTGTACCTGCAATGCTTAAACCTTTCATTTGTAATAACTTGAGCTGATCTTGTAGGACAGAAATGTAAAAGGAAAAATTCTAATTAAAAGAATGTATTCACCAGATGCAGTAATATAGATAATGTTTAGGAATGTAAAAGGCTGAATCTTGGTTGGGACTGACAGCAAAATGCAGCATAAAGTTTAGTTTTTAAAAGGTAAAAGCATTTTAATATATAATATGTAACATATATTTTTAAATAATATAGAATAGGAGTTATCTATCTGCTATAGCCTTGATGACTTGTAGCTAGAAAAGAGGAAAGATGGTGGCAAAATTATGCTTTGGGGATTAACATTTAATTCCTGTTAAGAAACACAGAGAAAAAGTGGCATGTATATAATCTAATAGTAACGTTGCTGAAAAGCATGTTAATCTTTTATTATATAGCAGGTGACTGTTGGCTATTAATACTCTTTTTCCCAAATTTAACCACCTCTTTCACAGTTCTCTTTCCAGTGCCACAGGAAGCTTTCTTTTTGCTATTACCATCTTTGGTAAAGAATAAGTGGGCATTTGCTTCCTGAGCTCTAATTTATCGTCTCAGACAGTAAACTTCTTACCCATGTAGGCTCAGAAAAATTGAAAAGCTGCACCACGCTTATATTCTAGGAGAGAACAAAGCAGTTGGAGGCACGAATAACAACCAGAAAACTCCCAGAGCATGTATTAAAGGGACTGTTGGATGATTAGGAGTGGGGCTTGAACTCCATTCTCTTCAAAATGACCTTTATTATTCCTGGGCCAAGGAGCTTTCTGCAGTCAAGACAAGGGGTTGGAGTGAAAAATCAGAAGTTGGCTGTACCTGCTCTTCCCACTCTGGTCTCTGCCCTGCTTTAACCTTGTGGCCAAGAACCTTAGTTCTTCAGTATAAAAGGACAGGGATATCATACGTATTTATGGTAATTGTAGTTGAAGTGGAGCCCAGTGGGTGTGGCATGGACACAGAGTGCCCAGGGATTGTCACCACTCTGCCTGACATCAACCTAGCTAGCCGTATATTGGCAGAGGTTCAGAATGAGTTGTTCTAGGTAGGTCAAAAGTTTGAGACTCTGTTTTCTGCATTTTTTTTGTGTGTGAAGCCACTCTGCTGCAGCGCTGGCTTGGCTTTCAAACTAGCAAAACTCATCATTTTGGGTTTAGTGTTTTAAATACTTCACAGAGGATAATTCTTCCTCATTAGATAGATTAAATTTGCCTAGCTAGATGATATGCTTGCCAGCACTATTACTTTTCTATTGTTATCTGACTACAGCCATCAACTGTATAGACACTAGCGTGATACAAATGCTTCCAGTTGACATGTAAGCTTATATCCAGCTGACTATGAGCTCTGTAAATCTCTGCCTTGTAAACACTCCTATTCTTGATAACATATTGAGAAAAAAGACAAAATAAAAATATCTCTTTGTACTGCACTGACAGCACAAAGTCATTCAGCTTTCAATGGACAAAATGCAACATTTCCCTAAAGAAAATATTTCCAGGATTGATATAGTATGACTTAAAGTTACCTCCTGCTTATTATTTTCCTATTCACGTACTCTAATAGTAGAGATATAAAGAAACTATTTTACACATAACTAGATTGCTAATTATAAATAAGATACCCTGGATTAGCAGTATTGATTATAACTAACATTCATTTATCATTATGAAAGTGTACTTTTCAAATACCAGGTGCCTGAGATTATACATCAGCAAAGTACAGGTAAAATGACATGGACATAATCCATGCTGACTCTGAGAACGAATCTGAAGAATTTCTGGCATAATTTGCATCAAATATCATCTAGAAAAGAATATTTAAAAATCTCCTTCTTTCGTGATGTCCTCTAATGAGATTAACACTAGGCTAAATACTTTATACAATGCAGTATAGGGTAGAGATTAAGAGGATGCCCTTTAGAAAATTACAGCCTGGGTTTCAATTCCATCTCCACCAGGTACCAAGGGCAGGAACCTTTGTGTCTCAGTTCCCTCATCTGCAAAATGATGATGCTAGCACTACTTCCATCAGAGCGCTGTTATTGGGGTTAAATAAAATAATGGATGTACAGTTCACTAGGGATGTGCCTGTTTCATAGTTTGTGCTCAATAAAAGAGAGCAACTTTTATTAACTCTCACTGTTTCACTGGGTCAAAATTGCATAAGGTGAGAAACCTGATATACTAAATACACACACAGCAGTACTGCTTCCTTTTTGTTCGTCTTTCAAAAGTATTGTACTGCTATGTGTGTATTTAATATATTAATAGGATTATAAATCCTAAAATATTAATAGGATTGTAAACCCAAAGCAATGAGTTTTGTTAGTTTGAAAACCAAGGAAGCACTGCAGGAGAGTGGCTTCTCAAAAACAACCAGATAAGTTTCTGGTCTTTCACCGCTATGTCTTTTCCACTGCCTGTAGTTTCCTGAATTATTAATTTTACTTTATTTATCACCCCGATTATAAAATTTCTGTTTATTCCCACAGATGGCCATTTGTTTCCCATTGCATAATTCAAAATTGTTCATTCTACACTGTTCCCATTGCCCAGGGACAGAAGTAATGAAAGCTACTTTTTTTTTAGTATTTCATCCTTTGACCCATGATCTGCTCCAAGCAACTCTCCTCATGCCTGACAGACACCTCAACCATGTAGCTATGCTATTATTGCCAGTTCTTTAGTAATTCTCCAAGAGTAATATTTACTATTGCTTTGTGTTGTTTGGTTTGTGTTGTTGTTTGCTATTGGTTTGTGTGCTAACTATGGCTTTCACTTAGTCACAAGTTTCTAACCATCTTTGTTTTTAGATAATTAACTGTTTGATGAAATAGATCTTTTTCTGTATCCCAAATTCTCTGAAGAGTGTCAATAAATATTTTGGGAAGAAAAGTAAGGGAGTCCTATAGATGTGATTAACACATATTATATCAACTTGTCTTAGGAAAGAAAATAAAATCTCAGAGGAATCCTATGTATTATCACATAGGACAAAGATTAAGTCCAAATTTCACTTCAGCATCTTTTTGTTGAGTGATGTTATATAAAGTAGTTAATGTCTCTTAATTTCAATTGCCCAAATCTATAAAAGGAGTTACTGATCATATCTGTCCTTTAGAGTTGTTATAGGCATCAAGTGAGATATGGTTAAGTCTCCATGTTGTTTAGATGATGTTTCACTTATTTTTTGCTATTTTAAAAATAACTCTCAAATTTAGTGGCTTAACCACAGCAACAACATTTATTTTTCTCATGAATCTACAACTTGGACGGGACTTAGTGAAAAAAACTCATTTCTGCTCTATTTGGTGTCAGCTTAGGGAAGTTTAAAGGCTGAATAAAGGCTGGAAGGCTGGAATCCTATGAAGTCTCATTCACATGCCTGGCTGTTGATGCTGGCTGTAGGTTGAGACCTTAGATGAGACTGTCATCTAAGGTATATATATATATATATATATATATATATATATGGCATTGTCTACATTCTGAGGACATGCAGTAAAAGAGAGAGAGAGAGAGAGAGAGAGAGAGAGAGAGAGAGAGAGAGAACACAAAGCAGAGGCTGTATTTGCTTCTTATAACATCAGAAGTCTCACAGCATCATTGCTACCATATACTATTTGACAAAAGTGAATCACTAAGGCTCACTCATATTCAAGGGAGGAAAGACCAATTTTCACATTTTGATGAGAGGAGTATCAGAGTATACGTAGACCACCATATTACCACCCCTACTACTAGCTGGCATTTTTTGAGTGTTTAGTTCATTCCAATTTAATAGGTACTATATTGCATTGTATCATTTAATCCCTGCCAAATATCTGTGCCAATTTGGACAGAAAAATTCCTAGAATAAAATTTTTGAGAAGAAAAAAAGCCAATGCATGCAAAGTGAACTTAAGATGCTGTGGTATCTGTTGTCCGGTACTTTTCCCTTTGGATCAAACATTTGTTTCTTGAAAGAAGAAAGTTTAAAGCTATTTAAATTAAAATATTAAATTCATTGTAGGCCTGTATAACTTTCTGTCCTTTTTTTTTTGGCTGCTAAGCATAAAACACTTTGTATTGTTTATCAAGTGAAGGCTAAAATGGGCAGTTATCCATGAGAAAAACACAAGTGTTTACTACACAGAGGCAGAGGCGTTGTATCCATTTTAAAATGAAGAAAATGATGCTTGGAGATAGTAAATAGCTTGCTAAAGGTTACATGTGGCAGGGGCTGGGACTAAATCCAAAGTCATATTGTTAACAACTATAATATGTACTCTTTCCCTTTGTGCCATTACACTTTTGTGATGATAGTAATTCATTTTATGTGTGTGCCTTTGTGGTGAAGTAGAGCATGACTACTGAGTGATGAATCATTGAGAAAAATAATTTGGCTTTATTGTTTAATTAATTTGATACCTTTAAATGGGCGCTGTATTAAAATTATAAGAACCTGTCCATAGTTCTGTCTGAAGTGACTGCCTATATCTGATCAATGGACAACAGCTTAAAACTCAGAATGGGTACCCTTTTAATAATCAGCTCTCATTACTGTATAAGATATTAGTGTTAGAGTAGATACTCTACAACTAAGTGTTTAACTCTGTCACCAGTCAGAAACCCTTGGGAGCATTTAGTTGAAAGAGAGAGAGAAAATTGAAGTTAGTGGCCCAGCTTCCTGGTCACTCATTTGATGGGTCCTCTGCTTCTGCAACTATGGCAAATGAAACCTTTCACTAGATGATGGCCAGAGACATTAGATGCTGTGACTGTGATGGTTTATTTCTATGACAAGTGCTGAGGAATGGCTTGTGATTGCAGTAATCATTGCCAGCACAATTCAACTTTTGATCTCTGCCCAGCCTTGTTTATAGAGCTAACAGTTGCACACTTTTTGTTGGTTTTGGAAAATCCCAACACTTTGCCGTTGTCTGAATTGCCTTGATTGATAGTGTGATGTCGTTCATTTAACTCAATGAGTAAACAGCCCTCTGCTTTTCTGGGCTTTGTCAGTGTAACCTCATGGAGGGTGGTAATTATATGTGTGAGTAAAACAGCTGTATATCATTGTCCTTGAGTGTGGAATGAATTTAGAAAGAGAAAGAGAGCCACAAAGGAGCGATATGAACATTGTCTGTTATATATAGTGTCAAATGAAATGGGTAAAATAAGATAGTATTATTAGTTATCCATGCCTTTGGGGACATTCAAATTTAAAAATGCAAAAAAAAAAATGCAAAAAAAGATGGTTGTGCATATAGAATGCATCTACTTTCATATTCTTGCTTTACTCGAATTTAACTATATTGTTGCTGAAAGGAATGTTACGTTTTAAAAAATGCATACAATAAAATAAGTAAAACGTTTAAGGTACAGTCCAGATTTCAGTCTTTCTCATTTTGGTTTTGTTTTTTTGTGTGTGTGAAGTTCAAGTAGAAGCACAGTAAAACTCTTTTGTTCATTTCTGGCCCATCAAGTCAACTAGTGTGGATGATTTCATAAGATCATGGTTTATCTTAATGGAACGTTTGTCCCAATTTGGATAGAATAAAATCATTGAAGAGAAGAAAGTCAATGCATGCAAAATGAAGTTAAGGTGCTGTGGTATCTATCAATCACTTTTTCTTGGTGAACAAACCTCTGTCTGTTGAAAAAGGGAAATTTAAACCTATTTAATCTAAAAGCTTAAATCCATTGCTTGTAGGCCTATATACCTTTCTCTTCTTCTTCTTCTTCTTCTTCTTCTTTTTTTAATGCATGCTAAGCATGAAACACTTTGTTTATATTCTCTTTGTCAAGTGAAGGCTAAAATGGGCAGTTATCCATGAAAATGGCACATGTTTATACTCCTACACAGAGGCAGATATTTAATGAGCATATGAACATTTGGTGAAAATTATAAACATTTGTTTTATGATGTTTCCAACAAAAAGTACTACTTTTAAAGAAAGCAAGAGACTTATATTTTGTGGTTTATCACATTAAGTATATTATTTCATGCCAAGATTAAAGAGGAAAAAGTTGATGTTCTTCCTATCTGCCATGTCGTAACTATTTTATTTCAAAATGAATTCTTTTTTGATAGATCTTTCAAGAAGCTGTATTCAATATTTCACTGCATCCCATATAACTCCAGTTATCTAAGCACTTAGGTTTCAGAAGCCAGGGCCAGAGAATCCAGATTACAGGTTTAATATCATGAAAAATTTTATATGTTATTAAATAGCAGGCAGATATTAAATTTTGTCAAGGTTTATGAGTATAATAAATGAAAAAATGGGGCACAGATGAGATATTTACTAGTATATACTCTCGATACAAAATCAGCCAAGGTATGTTTGATCATTAAATCTTTCATTCCACAAAATGGCTATGCTCAAAAACCTGTATTATTATGATTGGTTCAGAACTGTCTGAAGAATTCATGACATCAAGATTGCACTTATCTCAAATCTCGATAAGGTTTCTATGCAAATATTTTATTAATGCCTATAGCTATGTATACTCCACGTAGAAGAGAGAAATCTGCTTTCAGGTGACAAGTCAGTGAATTTGGATGTAGGGCTGGAAGAGAGGGTGAACGTATGGAATATTCTAAATTACATGTTTACTGTCCAAATCTAAGCTTTCCATTGGGTATCTGTACATGCCTCACTAAAAGTTTTAAAATAATTGTTGTATAAAAGTTGACTAAAATAATCTACTCATCGTTTTTCAGAGCCCACAAAATGCTAACAATTAGTATAGTTATCTGAATGACAGATTCTCCAATATATGCTTCCTCCTAGTTTTGAAAATAGAAGAATAATGCATTTAGCCCACAAATATTTTTGTGTCTAATGAGTACCACATTTATGCAGCTAATCACATTGGTTTATAATTATTGTTTACCAGTATTTTTCCCTGGCTAGACTATGTTCTCTAGGGAGAAAGAGATTATGTTTTAATTATCTGTATACTCTCATGAGTCAGCACAAAGAATGACAGATAATTTCTCAATAAATAAATAGTGAATATGTGAGTGATTATGTGAATAAATGCATAAGTGTAGGAATAAAAAAAATCTAGTCAACAGTATAGCAGTGGATATAGGGAAGTAGAAGAAGAAAAGATTATTTCCAACTTGGAGAACAGAGTCGTAGGAATGCCAGGAAAGATACTGAGGATGAGATGACACTGGACTTGGGTTTTAAAGGGTAAATAAGAGACTATTAGATTTGGCTGCCAGACTTTGATTACTTTATACAACAGGTTCAATGAAATGCTGAGGGCGAATAATAAATGGCAAGAGGCTGAAGATTGGGATAGATATGAAGAAATCAAGATGTAATTTCTATTTTCAAATAATATTATGATGAGTATCAGGTGTCTGGAGTCTCCTGGTCCTAGGTTTCAACCCTAGTTCTGCTCCTTACAAGCTGTGTGAATACGAGCAAACCATTAATCTTTCTGTGCTCCAATCTGTATAATAAGGCTAATGAAAGTAACTGTAACTATCATGGTAATGAATGAGAAATTCTATGTAGGCAGTATCAAAGCATTTGGTGTAAGTGCTGAAAACAACATGAAACAAAGGAGAGGACAGGAGCAGGAGGGAATAGCAAAGTAGTGTAAGAGAATTACTATTTCACAAAGAATTATGAGATCACAAATGAGTGACAATGATTTTCTCATAGTAAAGTCTTTTGAAATATTCAATGGCATTTCCTCAATCAAGAGCTTTAACAACCAAGCAAACAATTTTATTTGACAGTGGTATCCTGTACTGTTCTTCTGTGCTGCCTTTTCCCAGTAATTGTATACAGCTGAGAAATCTCTCCTATGAATGTTTTTGCTTCCAGAGTTATGAATATCTGCTCAACCTGCTTCTAAAACAAACTTTTGATAAACTTAGGATCATTCTATGAGAATTAAAAGGTGACAGAATGATACTCCTGTCACTTTTTCAAGTAATATTTTTGAATTTTAGAAAGTGCCTTCCAGAAGCACAATGACTGAAATCATTTCCTTGTTGATGATTTATATTCTGCCTACTTTCCCAAGAAATGTGTCGTGATGCAATATGCCGAGAAAGTGACTCTAATTCCTGGTGAGACTTTGAGGTTTAGCGTTACTCATTAATTTTTTCTTAAAGCTCTTTGGATACATTTGCCAAGAAACTGATGCAGGCCTGCAGGAGAGATGTTTTTTGGAAAGTAGACATCTCAATGCCCCTTAAAACATATCCTCCCTGGTTTTCCCATTAGGTTGGCTTTGGCCCACAAATGAAAGATCTGTGTTCTGTGCGGAAAATATGCTGCTTCTGGTTGGTTGCAGTGGCTCACGCCTGTAATCTTGGCACTTTGAGAGGCCAGGCGGTGGATCATTTGAGGTCAGGAGTTCAAGACCAGCCTGGCCAACATAGTGAAACCCTGTCTCTACTGAAAATACAAAAATTAGCTGAGCTGGTGGCACACACCTGTGATCCCAGCTACCAGGGAGGCTGAGGCATGAGAATTGCTTGAACCTGGGTGATGGAGGTTTCGGTGAGCCAAGATCACTCTGCTGTTCTCTAGCCTGGGTGACAGAGTAAGACTCTAGAAAAAAAGAAAGAAAAGAAGAAAGAAAGGGAGGGAGGGAGGGAAGGAAAAAAGAATATATGCTGCTTCTGAGTTTTGTTTGTATCAACATTATTGAGATGATTTATGTACAATAAAACTCATTTATTTAAAATATGCTATTTGATGGATTCACAGATGTTGACACCTGTAAAGTTACCATGACAATTAAGATAGGAAACATTTCTAACACCCCAAAAGTTTCCTCATGCGATTTGCATGGCTTCTCCTTCTGCCACTGGCCCTAGGCGCCAGATCTGCGTTCTGTCATTATAGGCGACTTTGCATCTTCTAGAGTTTTGTATTAATGGAATCTTGCGGTGTATGTTCCTTTGTGAATGGCTTCTTTCAATCAGCCCAATTATTTTGAGATTTATGCATCTTTTTGCATATTCCAGTAATTTATTATTTTTACTGACAAGTAAGAACTAATGTTGTTTATTCACTTATTGACGGGCATTTGGGTTGTTTCCAATTTTAAGCCTTATGAGTAGAGCCACTCTAAACATTCATGTACAAGTATTTTTGTGGAGATATGTTTTTATTTCTCTTGTACAAATATCAAGTAATGGAATGACCAGATTACATGGTAGATCTCTGTTCAATTTTTTGAGCAATTGCGAAATATAAAACATACAAGGAGCTCACAAAACCCAATAGCAAAACAAAACAAAACAAAACAACAACAACAACAAAAAAAAAACGATTAAAAATGGGAAAAGGACCTGAGTAGATATTTTTTCAAAGAAGACATTTAAAAAGGCCTACAGCTATATGAAAAGGTGCTCAGCCTCACAAATCTGTAGGGAAATGCAAATCAAAACCACAGATACACACGACCTCACATCTGTCAGAATGGCTGTTATCAAAAAGGAGATAAGTGTTGGTGAGGGTGTGGATTAAAGAAAACTATACTTTTGGCAGGAATGTAAATTGGTGAAGTCATTATGCAAAACGGTGTGACATTTCTTCAAAAAATTAAAAACAGGACTACCCTATGGTCCAGGACTCCCCCTTTTGGGCATATATGCAAAAAAAATGAAATCAGTTTCTTGAAGAGATATCTTTACCCCTACATTCATTGAAGCATTATTCAAAATACCCAAGATATAGAAATAAACTAAGTGTCTGTTAATGGCTGTATGAATGAAGAAAATGTGGTAGTAGTGTGTGTATGTGTGTGCATACATTTTACATATAATGTATATATAATGGACTATTCTTCAGCCTTAAAAATAAAGGAAATTCTGCCATTTGCCACAAGATGGATGAATCCAGAGGACATTATGCTTAGTAAAATAAATCAGACTCAGAAAAACACATATTGTATAATCTCACTTATACGTGGAATCTATAAAAGTTGGACTCACAGAAGTAGAGAGTACAGCAATAGTTGCTGGCTTCTGGGGTCGGGGAAACAGGGAGATGTTAGTCAAAGGATACAAACTTTCAGTTATCAGATGAGTAAGGCCTGGGAATCTATCATATAGGATGGTGACTATCATTAATATATGCTATTATATACTTAAAATTCAATAAGAGAGATTTTAAATGCCCTCATCTCTCTCTCTCTCTCTCTCTCTCTCTCTCTCTCTCTCTCTCACACACACACACACACACACACACAGTAACTGTAGATGGTGATGTGTTAATTAGATTGTGGTAATTGTTACACAATTTATATGTATATCAAAGCACCACATTGTATATCTTGCATATATACATTTTTAGTTTGTCAATTAAATAATCTTAATATGTTAGTGAGGAAGCATCAGTAGAAAAAAATCTTTCTTCAGTTCTCAGGCTTAGCCGAAAGCTGCTTTTAGTCTGCCCTATACTACACACATGCATGGTTCAGAGTCAGCCAAAGACAGGAAGATCTTATACACAGAATTGGAACTTCTTTTCTTTTGCCTTTTTGCTTCCCAGGATTCAGTATTCACTTTCCTGCAGTTGAGGTTGCCCCAGACTCTGTTACCCATTTGCTTCGGGCAGAAAAATGGCAGGTTTTCTATTGGAGGTTTAGTTGACCCAATCTACCTTACTATCTTTTTTTTTGCCCTCAGGCCAGCTCTTTCAAAAAAAAAAACATGGAACTGTTACTTCAAACTTGTTTCTTTTCCACCTCTTACTACACATTCATAAACTCCATCCGCATCTCGTGTTCATTCTTACTTGATCAGTCAAAATATCTAGTCTATACTCTTAGGCTCAAGTCAAACATATCTTGCCCTATCCTTTACTTACATATTTTAAATTTTCATTGTTACGCATAAACTGTGGCTGTATTAGTTTGCTACTGCTTTGATACACTACTATAAACTTGGCAATTTAAACAACACAAATTTATTATCTACAGTTTTGTAAGTTTGACACAGGTCTCACTGGGTTAAAATCAAAGTGTCAACAAGGGGACACTTTGGGATGGTCTAGGTTTGGGAAACCTAGGTGAGAAGCTGTTTTCTTATTTAGGTTGTTTGCAGACTCTAATTTCTAGCTGTAGTACTAACGGCTCTCTTTTTTTTTGCTGGTTGTCTGCTGAACGGCATTTCCAGCTTCTAAAGATTATCTGTGTACCGTATGGCTTGTGGCTCCTTTCTGCGTCTTCAAAGCCAGGAAAAACGAGGCAAGTCTCTCACTTGATGAGAATAGGCTCTCTTTATTCTTTCATTGCTTATCTATGACTGAGCCTTTTATCTTCCAATTTCACTTTTATGAACCCATTTGATTACATAAAGCATACCCGGATATGCCAGGATAATTTCTCTGTATCAAAGTCCCCAACCTTAATCACATCTACAAAGTCCCTTTTGGCATGGATAGTAACATATACACGGTTCTAAAGATTAGGGCATGGAAATTTTGTAGGAATCACCATTCTGCCTACCACACTGGTCTTTAACATTTTATTGTATTTTGAAATATTTAAGATGTACCAAGAACCTCAAAGAAATATTTCATAAGCAACCATGTTCTCATGGAAGAATTCCCTGTGGACTCCTGGCTCTTTACATACTTCTCCTATTTGCTCCATAGATAACTATAGATAACTATGGAGCAAATAACTCCAAATATAGATAACTCCAATAATAGATAACGATTACCATGAATGCAAGGTTCAAATGCCCAAGTATTTCTTTGCAAGCCTAAGTAGTATATAATGTTTGAGTATTGGACTTTACTTTTCTTGCAGTTAAAGTTTCACTTAGTGTATTCAGTTCTTATTTTGGCCTAATCAGATTTTATCATTTTTCCAATATTTTATATTTGTTTTGTCTCTGATAAATATCTAAAAAGCATCCTTAATACAAGTCAACAAAAATGTTGGCATGGGCAGGACTTGACTCAGTAGTGAAAAACACTATCAGGGTTTCTCTTTTACATTGACAAGGATTAATTCTTAGGCAGTAACTGAGAACCGTGATTCAACCAGTGAGCAATAAATCTAATATTAGATGTAGATGTTTTGTAAAGATGGCTTCTTCCCGTTCCCATTGCATGCCATTTTTTTTAAATTAGCTTTTTAATTTTTATAAATTTAATGGCTACAAGTGCACTTTTATTAAATGGAAAAATTTTGTAATAGTTTTAGATTTATAGAAAATTGAGCAGATAGTATAGAGAATTTCCATACACTACCTCTCTCTACCACTTATAGTTCTCCTTGTTATTAATATCTTGCATTATTTGCTATCATGTGCTGAGTCGTATTCCCCCTAAATTCATGTGTTGAAGTCTTAGCCCTTGTTACATCAGAATGTGATATTTGTAAAAGGGTATTTGAAGATGTAATTACATTGAAATGAGGTTATTAGAGTGGTTCTTAATTTGTTATAATTTGTGTCCTCAGAAGAGGAACTTTGAACGTAGACAGGTACAGGAGGAAGATGTTATGAAATGCACAGGGAGAATATGGTCATCTATAAGTCAAGAAGAAAAGCTTCATAAGAAGCCAATTGCTGGCTGGGCATGGTGGCTCACGCCTGCAATCCCAGCACTTTGGGAGGCCGAGGCAGATGGATCACCTGAGGTCAGGAGATGGAGATCATCCTGTCCAACATGGTGAAACCCCATCTCTAGTAAAAATACACAAATTAGCCAGGTATGGTGGTACATGCCAGTAATCTCAGCTGCTCGGGAGGCTGAGGCAGGAGAATCATTCAAACCCAAGAGGTGGAGGTTGCAGTGAGCCGAGATCGTGTCATTACGCAACAAGAGTAAAACTCCGTCTCAAAAAAAAAAAAAAAAAAAGAAAGAAAGAAAGAAAAAAGAAACCAATTGCTTTGGACTCAGCTGTGTGGTTCTTCTCCCCCAACCCCAAAATTAATACGTTGAAGCCTTAGCTCTCAGTGTGATAATATTTGAAGGTGGAACTTTTGGGAGGTGATTAGGTTTAGATGAGTTCATGATGATAGAACCTTCATAATAGGATTAATCCTCTTATAAGAAGAGACTCTAGAGCTCTCTTCCTTCTGTGAGGACACAGCAGGAAGATGGCAGTCTGCAAGCCAAGAAGAGAGCTCTTAATAGAACTTGATCATGCTGGCATCCTGATTTTGGGCATCCCATGCTCCAGAACTGTAAGAAATAAATGTCTGCTGTTTAAGTCACCCAGTTTTTGGTATTTTGTAATAGAAGCTAGTTTGTGGACATCTTGATCTCAGACTTCTAGCCTCCAGAAGTATAAGAAAATAAATTTCTGTTGTTTATGCCACCTAGCCCATAGTTGACTTTGTTTTCTCAGCCCTAGCAAGCTAATATAATTATTGATTTGTTGTAATACTAATACAATTATTTGCTATCAGTGATTAATCAACATTGATATATTGTTATTAACTAAAATTCATAGTTTACATTAGGATTCTCTGTGCTGTATATTCTATGGGTCTGACAAATGTAGAATGTCATGTGTCTACCTTTACAGTATCATGCAAAATATTTTCACTGTCCTAAAAATTCTCTGTGCTTCACTTATAAATCCTGCTCCTCACTCCCACCTACAAACCCCTGCCAACAACTGACCTTTTTTACTGTCTCTGTAGTTTTGCCTATTCGAGGATGATATATGAAGATAATGTAGTAGGTAGCCTTGACAAACTGTCTTCTTTCACCTAGCAATATGCACTTAGCAATATGCATGTCTTTTCATAGATTGATGCCTCATTTCTTTTTATCACTAAATAACGTTGCATTATAGCAGTTTATCCATTCACTTTTTGAAGGGCATCTTGATTCTTTCCAGTTCTGGGCAATTATAAATAAAGCTGCTGTAAGTATTTGTTTGCAGGTTTTTACATGGCCATACATTTTCAACTCAATTGGCTAATTACCTAGGACTGTGATTACTGGATCATTTGGTAAGACTCTATCTAGGCTTGTAAGAAACTGCCAAACTATCTTCCAAAGTGGCTGTATCATTTGTGCATTCTCTCTATGTTTTGTGGTGAAGAGGTCCTTGCAAACCTACCCCAAAGTCCAAGGAAGCTGAGAGAATTTAAAAAAGGGCCTGATAAATCTATTTCCTTAGAAAGAAATGTTTCTTGAGGACTTACAAACACAAGTCATGTCTGTGTCTTGGATGGTGACAAGACAAGACGGTGGATCACGGCACTGTTACTCTCCAGACCCCGGACTTGTATATCATCAGGAGGGATGGTTGAGAATGGATGTGTATGCAGTATGATTGCAGTATGATAACATCAAGATTGTCTGACCTAAGAGCAGAATTTACGATGAGCACCTGCTCTTACACAAGGAATAATAAACTGGAAATCTGATGTTTAAGTCTTTAATCCATCTGGAGTTAATTTTGGTGTAAGGTGTCAGGAAGGGGTCCTGTTTCTGCTTTCTGCACATGGCTAGCCAGTTTTCCCAACACCATTTGTTAAACAGGGAGTCCTTTCCCCATTGCTTGTTTTTGTCAGGTTTGTCGAAGATCAGATGGTTGTGGGTATGTTGTATTTCCTGTGAGGCCTCTGTTCTGTTCCATTGGTCTATATCTCTGTTTTGGTACCAGTACCATGCTGTTTTGATTACTGTAGCCTTGTAGTATAGTTTGAAGTCCGGTAGTGTGATGCCTCCTGCTTTGTTCTTTTTGCTTAGAACGATGACAGACTGGATAGGGAAAATGTGGTACATATACACCATGGAATATTATGCAGCCATCAAAAACGATGAATTCACGTCCTTTGTAGGGACATGGATGAACCTGGAAACCATCATTCTCAGCAAACTGACACAAGAGCAGAAAATCAAACACCGTATATTCTCACTCATAGGTGGGTGTTGAACAATGAGAACACATGGACACAGGGAGGGGAACCCTACACACTGGGGTCTGTTGAGGGGAAATGGGGGAGGGACGGGGGGGTGGGGAGGTGGGAAGAGATAGCATGGGGAGAAATGACAGATACAGGTGAGGGGACGGAAGGCAGCAAACCACACTGCCATGTGTGTACCTATGCAACAATCTTGCATGTTCTTCCCATGTACCCCAAAACCTAAAATGCAATAAAAAAAATAAATAAAAATAAACTGGAAATCTTAGAGGCCTCCTTGGAACAGGGATTAATCAGAAACCAACATGACAGATTAGTTGCCAAAATGAAGTTGGTTTAGCTTTCAGACACTAACCAGCAACGAATAAGAGTACCTGTTGTTTCAAATCTCCACCAGCAGTTGGTACTGTCTGATTTTGGATTTTCATCATTCTAACAGATGTGTTGATGTAATCTAACTGCTGTAATTTACAATTCCCTAATGTCATATGATTCTGAGCATGTATTCATTTATTTGCCATCTTATTTAGAGAAGTATCTGTTTAAACCTTTTGCCCACATATTAATTGGGTTGTTTGTTTTCTTATTGTTGAGTTTTAAATGTTCTTTGTCTATTTCGGATATAGGTTCTTTATCATGGTGTTTTGCAAATAGTTTCTTCAGTCAGTTGTTTGTCTTTTCATTCTCTCTCTCTCCCTCTCTCTCTCATTTTTGAGACAAGTTCTTCTGTTGCCCAGGGTAGGGCGTAGTGGCACAGTCATGGGTCACTACAGCCTCAACCTCTCAGAATCAATCAATTCTCCTGCCTTAGCCTCCTTAGTAGCTGGGACCACAGGGGCTTGCCACCACACCTGGGAAATTTTTGGTAGAGATGGAGTTTTGCCATGTTGCCCAGGCTGATCTCAAACTCCTGTGCTCAAGTGATCAGCCTGCTTCAGCCTCCCAAAGTGCTGTGATTATAGGAATGAGTTCATTCTTTTAACAGTGTCTTTTGCAGAGCACATATCTTTAATTTTAATGAATTCCAATTGTCAGTTTTTTCCATGATGTTTTATGGAGTTTTATCTAAAAAGTTATAGCCAAACCAAAGTCACCTAGATTTTCTCTTATTATCTTCTAGGAGCTTTATATTTTTACAATTTACATGTAGGCTTATGATCTGTTTTGTTTTCTGTGTGTGTGTGTGTGTGTGTGTGTGTGTGTGTGTGTGTGTGTGTGAAAGCTGTGATGTCTGTGCCTAGATTTCTTTTTTGCATGTAGATGTAGCATTGTTTCAGAATGATATTTTTAAGTGGAGGAATCTTTTTAAAAATTTCAATAGTTTTTGGGCACAAGTGGTTTTTGGTTACATGGATGAATTGTATAGTAGTAAATTTTGAGATTCTAGTGCACCTGTCACCTAAGTAGTATACATTGTACCTAATGTGTTTTTTTTTTTAATTCCTGGACCCCCTTCTGCCCTCTCCCTTCTGAGACTCTGAAGTCCATTTTATCACTCTATATGTCTTTGCTTACTCATAGCTTAGCTCTCAATTCTAAATGAGAACATATGGATTTTGGTTTTCCACTCCTGTGTTACTTCCCGTAGAATTATGGCCTCTAGCTCCATCCAAATTGCTACAAAAGACATTATTTTGTTCCTTTTAATGGCTGAGTAGTATTCCATGGTGCATATAACCACATTTTGTTTGTCTACTGATTAGTTGATGGCCACTTAGGTTGGTTCCCTATCCTTGCAATTGTAAATTGTGCTGCTATAAATGTATGTGTGCCTGTGCCTTTTCCTTTGGGTAGATATGCAGTAGTGAGATTGCTGGATCTAATGGTAGATTCACTTTTCGCTCTTAAAGGAATTGCCATACTGTTTTCCAAAGAGATTATAGTAACTTACATTCCCGCCAGCTGTGTGTAAGCAGTTACTTTACCCCACATTCAAGTCAACATCTTTTCTTTTTTGACTTCTTAATAATGGACATTCTTGCAGAAGTAAGGTGGTATCTCATTGTGATTTTAACTTGCATTTCCCTGATAATTACTGATGTTGACCATTTTTTCATATGTTTCTTGGCCATTTGTATATGTTCTTTCAAGAAATGTCTATTCATGTCCTTTTACCCATTTTTAATGTGATTTTTTATTTTTTTTATTTTTTTTGGTGATTTGTTTGAGTTTCTTATAGATTATGGATATAGTCCTTTGTTGGATATATAGTTTGCAAATATTTTCTCCTGTTCTATGGGTTTTCTGTTTACTCTGTCGAATATTTGTTTTGTTGTGAAGAAGCTTTTCAGTTTAATTAGGTCCCATTTATTTATTTTCATTTTCGTTGCACTTGCTTTTGTGGTCTTAGTCATAAATTCTTAGCCTAGGCAAAGGTCTGGAAGAGGTTTTCAAACGTTGTCTTC
This sequence comes from Saimiri boliviensis, assembly GCF_048565385.1. NCBI lineage: Eukaryota > Metazoa > Chordata > Mammalia > Primates > Cebidae > Saimiri > Saimiri boliviensis. The sequence goes on from NC_133470.1 coordinate 136,887,150, forward strand.
TTGAATTTTTTTTAAATTTCTTCTTAAAAAAAAACCCCGTGATACATGTGCAAAATGTGCAGGTTTGTTATACAGGGATATGTATGCCATGGTGGTTTGCTGCACCTACCAACCCACCCTCTAAGTTCTCTCCTCTCAACCCCCCAACCCCCCAACAAGCCCCAGTGTTCCTGTGCTAGTTTGCAGAGGATGATGGTTTTCAGCTTCATCCATGTCCCTGCAAACGACATGATTTCATTCCTTTGTATGGCTGCATAGTATTCCACGGTGTATATGTACCACATTTTCTTTATCCAGTCTATCATTGATGGGCATTTGGGTTGACTCCATGCCTTTGCTACTGTAAATAGTGCTTCAATAAACATATGAGTGCATGTGTGTTTATAGTAGAATGATTTATATTCCTTTTAGTATATATGCAGTAATGGGATTGCTAGGTCAAATGGTATTTCTGGTTCTAGATCTTTGAGGAATTGCCATAGAGTCTTCCACAACATTGAATTAATTTACATTCCCACCATCAGTGTAAAAACATTCCTATTTCTCCACAGCCTTGCCAGCATCTAATAACCATTCTGATTGGTGTGATATGGTATCTCATTGTGGTTTTGATTTGCATTTTTCTGACTGTCAGTGATGTTCAGCTTTTTTTTTTCATATGTTTGTTGACTACATAAATGTCTTCTTTTGAGAAGTGTCTGTTCATATTGTTTGCCCACTTTTTGATGAGGTTGGTTGTTTTTTAATTGTGAATTTGCTTATGTTCCTTGTAAATCCTGGACATTAGACCTTTGTTCGATGGGTAGATGGCAAATTTTTTCTCCCATTCTATAGGTTGTCTCTTCACTTTGATGATAATTCCTTTTGCTGTGCAGAAGCTCTTTAGTTTAATAAGATCCCATTTGCCAATTTTGGCTTTTGTTGCAATTGCTTTTGGCATTTTTGTAATGAAGTCTTTGCCCGTAACTGTGTCCTGAATCCTAAATGGTATTGACTAGGTTTTCTTCTTGGGTTTTTACAGTTTTGGGTTTTACATTTAAGTCTTTAATCTATCTCAAGTTAATTTTCTTATAAGGTATAAGGAAGGGGTCCAGTTTCAGTTTTATGCATATGGCTAGCTAATTTTCCTAGCACCATTTACTGACTAGGAGATCCTTTCCCCATTGCTTGTTTTTGGCAGGTTTGTCAAAGATCAGATGGTTTCAGATGTGTGATGTTATTTCTGAGGTCTCTGTTCTGCTCCATTGGTCTATATGTCTGTTCTGGTACGAGAACCATGCTGTTTTGGTTATCATAGCCTTGTAGTATAGTTTGAGGTCAGATAGCATGATACCTCCAGCTTTGTTCTTTTGCTTAGGATTGTCTTGGCTATACAGGGTCTTCTTTGATTCCATATGAAATTTAAAATAGTTTTTTTTTTCTAATTCTGTGAAGAATTTCAATGGTAGTTTGATGGGAGTAACATTGAATCTATAAATTACTTTGGGCAGTATGGCCATTTTCACAATACTGGTTCTTCCTATCAATGATGATGGAATGTTTTCCATTTGTTTGACTCCTCTCTTATTTCCTTGAGCAGTGATTTGTAGTTTTCCTTTAAAAGGTCCTTCACATTCCTTGTTAGCTGTATTCCTAGGTATTTTATTCTCTTTGTAGTGATTGTGAATGGGAGGTCATTAATAATTTGGCTCTCTGCTTGTCTATTGTTGGTGTAAAGGAATGCTTGTGATTTTTGCACATTGATTTTGTATCCTGAGACTTTGCTGAAGTTCCTTATTAGTTTGAGGAGTATTTGGGCTGAGATGATGGTTTTGTCTAAATATAAAACCCATGCTGTCTGCAAACAGAGACAGTTTGACTTCCTCTTTTTCTATTTGAATACACTTTATTTCTCTCTCTTGTCTCATTGCCCTGGATGGAACTTCCAATACTGTGTTGAATAGGAGTGGTGAGAGAGGGTATCCTTGTCTTGTGCTGGTTTTCAAAAGGTATGCTTCTAGCTTTTGCCCATTCTGTATGATATTGGCTGTGGGTTTGTCAGAAATAGCTCTTCTTATGACATATCTTATTATGACATGTCTCTTATTTTAAGATATGTTCTATCAATACCTAGTTTATTGAGAGTTTTTAACATGAAGAATGTTGAAATTTATGAAAGGCCTTTTCTGCATCTATTGAGATAATTGTGTAGTTCTTGTCTTTGGTTCTGTTTATCTGATGGATTATGTTTATTGATTTCCATATGTTGAACCAGGCTTGCATCCCATGAATGAAGCTGATTTAATAATGGTGGGTAAGTTTTTTGATGTGTTGCTGGATTAGGCTTGTCAGTATTTTATTGAGAATGTCACATTCATGTTCATCAGGTACATTGGTTTGAAATTTTCTTTTTTGTTGGCTCTTTCTGGTTTTGGTATCAGGATGATTCTGGCTTCATGTCCCTCTTTTTCAGGTGTTTGAAATAGTTTCAGAAAAGATGATACGAGCTCTGCTTTGTGTTTCTCCTAGAATTCAGCTGTGAGTCCATCTGGTCCTGGGCTTTGTTTTGATTGGTAGACTATTAATTACTGCCTCAACTTCAAAACTTGTTATTGGTTTATCCATGGATTCAAGTTCTTCCTGGTTTAGTCTTGGGAGGGCATATGCATCCAGGAATTTATCCATTTCTTCTTGATTTTCATTCTCTACTAGCAGTTTATATTTCTGTGGGATCAGTGATGATATCTCCTTTATCATTTTTATTGTGTTTATTTGATTCTTCTCTCTATTTTTCTTTATTAGTCTAGCTAGTGGTCTATGTATTTTTTTTTTTCCAAAAAAAAACAGCTCTTGGATTCATTTATTTTTGGAGGGGTTTTGTGTCTTTTGTGTCTCTTTCTCCTTCAGTTCTTCTCTGATCTTAGTTATTTCTTGTCTTCTGCTAGCTTTTGGATTTGTTTGTTCTTGCCCCTCTAGCTTTTTTAATTGTGATGTCAGGGTATTGATTTGAGATCTTTCAAGCTTTCTGATGTGGGCATTTACTGCTATAAATTTCCCTCTTAACACTGCTTTAGCTGTGTTCCAGAGATTCTGATATGTTGTCTCTTTGTTCTTGTTGGTTTCAAAGAACTTCTTGATTTCATTATTTGTCCAGGACTCATTCAGGGGCACGTTGGTCAATTTCCATGTAATTGTGTGGTTTTGAGTGAGTTTCTCAATCCTAAGTTTTAATTTGATTGCACTGTGGTCTGAGAGGTCATTTGTTATGATATAAGTTCTTTAATATTTGCTGAAGAGTGTTTTACTTCCAATTATGTGGTCAATTTTAGAATAAGTTCCATGTGGCACTGAGAATAATGTATATTCTGTTGATTTGGGATAGAGAGTTCTGTAGATGTCTACTAGGTCCACTTGATCCAGAGCTGAGTTCAAGTCCTAAATATTCTTGTTAATTTTCTGTCCCATTGATCTGTCTAATAGTGACAGTGGGGTGATAAAGTCTTCCGCTTCTATTGCGTAGGAGTCTAAGTCTCTTTGTAGGTCTCTATGAACTTGTTTTATGAATCTGGGTGCTCCTATATTAGGTGCATATGTATTTAGAATAGTTAGCTCTTCTTATTGAATTGATCCTTTCGCCATTATGTAATGTCCTTCTTTGTCTTTTCTGATCTTTGTTGATTTAAAGTCCGTTTTGTCAGAGACTGGCATTCCAATTTCTCTCTCTCTCTCTTTCTCTCTCTCTCTCTCTCTCTCTCTCTCTCTCTCTTTCTATTTGCTTGATAATTTTTCCTCCATGCCTTTGTTTTGAGCTTATGTGTGTTTTTGCACATGGGAAGGTCTCCTGACTACAACACACTGATGGGTCTTTACTCTTTATCCAATTTGCCCATCTGTGTCTTTTAATTGGAGCATTTAACCCATTTATATTTAAGGTTAATATTGTTATGTGTGAATTTGATCCTGTCATTATGCTGCTATTTGGTTATTTTGCACACTAGTCAATGCAGTTTCTTCATAATGTCATTGGTCTTTATATTTTGGCATGTTTTTGCAATGTCTGGTACTGGTTTTTCCTTTCCATATTTAGTGTTTCTTTCAGGAATTCTCACAGGGCAGGTCTGATGGTAATGAAATCCCTCAACATTTGCTTATCTGGAAAGGATTTTATTTCTCCTTTGCTTACAAAGCTTAGTTTGGCTGGATATGAAATTCTGGGTTGAAAATTTTTTCTTTAAGAATGTTGAATATTGGCCCCAAATCTCTTCTGACTAGTAGAGTTTCTGGTGAGAGGTCTGCTGTTAGTCTGATGGGTTTCTCTTTGTAGGTGACCTGGCCTTTCTCTCTGGCTGCCTTTAACAGTTTTTCCTTCATTTCAACCTTGGAAAATCTGATGATTATGTGTCTTTGGGTTGATCTTCTTGTGCAGTATCTTAATGGTGTTCTCTGTATTTCCTGAATTTGTATGTTGGCCTGTCTTGCTATGTTTGGGAAGTTTTCCTTGATAATAACCTGAAGTGTGTTTTTCAGCTTGTTTCCATTCTCCCCATCTCCTTCTAGTGTTCCAATCAATTGTAGGTTTGGTCTCTTTTTATGAAGTCCCATCTTTCTTGTAGGCTTTGTTCATTCCTTTCTATTCTTTTTCCTCTAGTCTTGTCTGCATGCCTTATTTCAGCAAGGTGGTCTTCAAACTCTGATATCCTTTCTTCTTCTTGGTCAATTTGGTTATTGATACTTGTGTATGCCTCACAAAGTCCTCGTGCTGTGTTTTTCAGCACCATCAAGTCGTTAATATTCCTCTCTAAGCTGGTTATTCTAATTAGCAATTTCTCTAACCTTTAATCAAGCTTCTTAGCTTCTTTGCATTGGGTCAGAACATGGTCCTTTAGCTCAGTGTATTTTTTTATTAACCATCTTCTGAAGCCTACTTCTGTCAATTCATCCATCTGATCCTCTGTCCAGTTCTATTCCCTTGATGAAGAGACATTGCAGTCATTTGGAGCAGAGGAGGCACTCTGGCCTTTTGGGTTTTCAGCATTTTTTGTTGTTGTTGATTCCGCCTCATCTTCATGAGTTAGTCTAGTTTCGGTTCTTGAGGCTGCTGACCCTTGGATGTGGTTTTTGTGGGGGCCTTTTGTTGTTGCTTTTGATATGGTTGTTGTTGCTTTCTGCTTGTTTGTTTTTCTTTCAGTGGTCTGATCCCTCTTCTGTAGGACTGCTGCAGTTGGCTGGGGGTTCACTTCGGGCCCTACTCATCTGATTTGCTCCTGCACCAGGAGATGTTGCTCAAGGTCACTGGAGAACAGCAAAGATGGATGCCTGCTCCTTCTTCTGGGACCTCTGACCTCAAGAGGCCACCAACCTAATTTCAGTAGCATCACTCCTGTATAGGGTGTCTAACAAGTCTTGTTCAAGGGTCTCATCCAGTTTGGTGGCTTGGGAAACATGACCTGTTTAATGAAACACTTTGTCTCTTGGTGGAGGAGGTGTGCCTTGCTGGGGGTAAACCCACTTGTCAAGACTACCAAGATTCCTCAAAACTACCAGGAGGGAAGGCTAAGTCTGATGAACCACAGAGACTGTGGCCACCCCAACCCATAGGGGCTCAGGACCATGGGGATCCAGGTTCTGTCTGTGAGCCTCTGGCTCAAGTTATTGGAGTTCCTGTAGGAAAGCCCCACTCAATGAGGAGGGATGGGCTACCGTCAGGCCTGAAGAGGGACTCTGGCTGCAGACTGCTACAGTCAGTGGTTGGGCTGTGAAGGATAAGTCTTGGAACCAAGCCATTCAGCCTCCCTGGCTCCAGCAGGGAAAAAGCACAGCCTGGGGCTATAGAGATGGGCACTACCCTTCCTCCACCCAGGGAGCTTAGTGAGTTAGACAGTTGCAAGTCCCAGTGCTGACTGCTGCCACTCCCCCAAGGAGCTCTGATGGCTTAGACATCAGGCAGCCGCAGCCAGCCATGGTGCTGGTCACCGTTCCCCTCAAGAGTTTGGTGGGCTTAAGCAGATTCCAGCTGAGAGACTGTTAAGAGTCTGTGCATTCCAGGGTTGGGACGCTAGGCATCAATGAGTTCGCAGGTGAGATCTTCCAATCCATGGACTGCATTGCTCTGTGGAAAAAGCAGTTTCCCTGGCTGGGTAGCGTACTCAATCACTGCCTCCCTTGGCTTGAGGGAGGGGGCTCCCCCACCCCATGTGGCTTTGTTCAAGGTTTCTATCTTTTTTCTGGATTTAATCTAAGAAGGTTTTATGTTTCCAGAAATTTATTCATTTCCTCTAGGTTTTCTGATTTGTAGTAGTCTCAGTATAAGATGTTCATAATAGCCTTGAATGATCTTTTGTTTCTCTGTGGTATTGGTTGTAATGTCTCCAGCTTAATTTCTAATTGACCTTATTTGGGTCTTACTTCTTCTTTTCTTGATTAATCTAGCTAATGGTCTTTTCATTTGGTTTGTTTTTATAAAAAGTGCCAGCTTTCTGTTTCATTGATTTTTCACATTGTTCTTTGTTTGAATTTCATTTAGTTTTCCTCTCATCTTTACTATTTCTTTTCTTCTTCTACCTTTAGGTTTAGTTTGTTTCTCTAGTTTCTCAAGGTGTGACATTACATTGTCACTTTTTTTCTTTTAGGTTTTTTGATGTAGATATTTAGTACTAAAAACTTTCCTCCACACTGCTTTTGCTATATCTCAGAGGTTCTGATAATTTGTCTCATTATTATTGCTTAATTAAAATTATAAATAATTCTTAAATTTCTATCTTGATTTTATTGTTAATCCAAATATCATTCCAGAGCATATTATTTGATTTCCATATATTTCCATAGTGTTGAAGCTTCCTTTTGAAGTTGATTTCCTGTTTTACTCTGCTGTGGTATGACAAGATACTTTATATGATTTTAATTTTTTAAAGTTTACTGAGACTTGTTTTATGGCCTATCATATGGTCTCTCTTAAGGAATGTTACATGCACTGATGAGAAGAATGTATATGTTGATGATTTTTATTAGAATAGCCTGTAAATATTCATTAAGTCTGTTTATTATCATGTGTCATTTAAATCCATTCTTTTTTTTTACTTTCTGTCCTGAAGATCTCTCAAGTACTGTAAGTGTTGTATTGAATTCTCCCACTATTATTTTGTTGCACTCGATCTCATTTCTTAGGTCTAGCAGTAATGGTTTTCAGAATCTAGGAGCTCAAGTGTTTGGTGCATATAAATTATCTTCTTGTTGAATTGATCCTTTTATAGTTATATACTGGGATTTTATTTTTTCTGTTACTACCTTGAAGTTTGTTTTGTCCGATATAAGAATAGCTGCCCCTGCTCACTCTTGGTTTCCATTTGCATGGAATATCTTTTCTTATCCTTTTACCTTGAGTTTGTATGAGTCCTTCTGTGTTAGATGAGTCTCTTAAGACAGCAGGTATTTGGATTGTGTTTTTTTATATTTATACAGTCTGGCATTCTGCATCTTTTAAATGAGTGGTTTAGGCCATTTACATTCAACGTTATTGAGATGTGAGATAATGTTATCTTCATCATATTAATTGTTAACTAGGTAGTTTTTTTTTTTTTTGTTCTGTTGTTGTTTTATAGGCCCTGTCGCTTTTAAGCTTTAAAAGGATTCAATTTTGGTGCATATCAGTCTTCTGTTTCAAAGTTTAGAACTACTTTTAGCATTCCTTGTAATGCTGGTTTGGCAGTGACAAATTCCCTCGGCATTTGTTTGTCTGAAAATGTCTTTATTTCTTTTTCATTTATGGAATTTAGTTTTGCACGACACAAAATTTTTGGCCTACAGTCATTTTGTTTAAGGAAGTTGAAGATAGATCCCCAATCTCTTCTGGCTTGTAAGGTTTCTGCTGAGAAGGCTGCTGTTAGTCTATTAGGTTTTCTTTTATTGGTTACCTCCTGCTTTTTTTTCTTACTGTTCTTAGAATTTTTTTCTTCATCTCAACTTTAGATGATAACCTGATGACTATGTCCCATGGTGAAGATCTTTTGGCAATTAATGTCACAGAAGTTCTTTGAGCTTCTTGAATTTGGATATTTGGTCTGTAGCCAAGCCAGAGAAAATTGTCTCAATTATTCCCTCAAATAAGTTTTCCAGACTTATTGTTTTCTCTTCTCCCTCAGGAACACAATTATTCTTAGGTTTGAATGTTTCTTTTGATTGTTATTTTAATTTTTTTTTTCAATTGGATTAATTTAAAAGCTTTGTCTTCAAGCTGTGAAATTGTTTCTTCTATTTGTTTCATTCTATTATTAATACTTTCCACTACATTTTGTAATTCCTTCAATGTGTCTTTTATTTTCAGATGTTCTGATTGCTTTTTCTTCATTATCTCAATCTCTCAAGAAAATGTTTCACTTATATACTGAACTGCTTTTTAAATTTCTTATGATGTGCTTTTCACCTTTCTCTGGTATCTCCTAAAGTAGCTTAATAATCAAGATTCTGACTTCCTTACCTGGCAGTTCAAAGATTTCATCTTGATTTGAGTCCATTGTTGGGGAGCTAGTGTGATCTTCTGGGGTGTTATGGCACCCCGTTTTGTGATATTACTGTAGTTATTTTGTTGGTTTCTTTTCATGGAATAGACTATTAATTCTATTTATTTTTGATTTAACTGTGTTGTCTTAGTTGGTTTGTTTATTTTTGATTTTTTTCCCCTTAACGATGAGACTTTAATGCTTATTGTTAATTATAGCCTAATTCAGTTCTTTGTGCTTTCTGGGATGAAGATTCTGTAAGAGTTTCATGGTAATAGAGAGTCTTTGTATAATGGTTTTCTCATCTGCTGGTTGTAGAAGTAATGTGCTTGGTGTGTGACCAAGTCCAATATCTCCTATGGGAAGATGGTGGTATGATAAAGGTGTCTTAAAGCTGATCTCATTTCCCTGTAGTGTGCCTTTTTAAAATTTATTTTCCCCTATATTTTAATTACTGGATTAATGGTTCAGGCTTAGGGCAGTAGGGTAAGTGTCACTAGGTTGGAACTTGTTGCAACTAAAGCAGGTTGTTCAATGAAATCCCAGGCTTGACAGAGGTATCTGAAGGAGCTCTCAGTGAGTCACACTATGTTCTAATCAATGGGAAGGGTTGGAGCCACTTCAGATTTCCTGCGAGGTCAGTAGAAAAGATATAAACCTCTCAGATATGCTCCTGTCCCAGTGCTCTAGCTATTCAGATCAAACAGGAACCTCTTTTCATCTGTAGGAATGTTGATGTTCCAAATAGAGAGAATTTGTGACTGTCTCTCGTGTAAGCCTGAACCTGAAGGGTGCTCTTCCCATGGGGATGCTGTCACCCTGACATGTTCCAGAAAGGATGTATATAGTTGCAACCATGGCACAGTCCCATGGGAGAAGCTCCGTCTGTGCCTGTGCTGGTGGACAGGGAGGGAGAGACTTTCCCTTCTCCAAGATGCTTCACAGGCACAAGGGCTGCCTGAGTGTTGAGATAGAGCTGAAGACTTTCCTTGCTGAGCCCAGCACTGCAACTGTGCCTCTGCCCGAAGAAGCTTCCCACCAGCTAAAGGATCTGGTGCTCTGGATTATTTTGTCTCACAGGGTGTTCCTTTGATGAAGTGTATTCCTTCTTTCCCTAGGAATGGGAGCCTCTGAGAGCTGAACTACTGGGAGTGTTGCTCCTCTGTGTCTCGCTGCCCAGTGAAGTTGCTGCACTCCAAGCTGGTGTTGGAGAATGTCGGCAAGGGATCCAGTGATGTGACCTTTCCGCATTTTCCCCAGTAGTTGGTAGCAGCACTGCTCTAATGCATGTGGCCAGGAACTGGCATAGATTGTAAAATTCCTCGGTTATTGATAGCCATAGTGTGTTGGCCTTCTTGAATGCCACTTACAGTAGTAATGAACTCGTCACGTGGATAGACTCATGACCTCCTAGTTAACCAGGGTGGTGTAGGCAGCAGTGATTGCTGAGATTGCACAGCCCTTTTCTCCTTCCTGGGTACAGTGTTATTCTACCAGAAGATACTGTAACGGTCTTCATTGGTTGGCCTCCAGCCAGGAGGTAGCCTTTACAAAAAAAGCACCAGTTGCAGTAGTAGACGTGGAATTTTTGCTTGCCTTATGTTTTCCAGAAGGGATACACTGGTTTCTAAGGCAGTGGGTGGGGCCATGTAGCTCCCAAGGGATTCTATCCTTTTTGTTAAGCTAGCAGGGTGTGTGAGGGGGCAGATCCAGGTAAGGGCTGTGTCAAACAGGTTTGCCCTCAGAATCTCTGTGTGCAGGGCAAGAAGTAGCCCCTGTGAGTGACAGGGGAAAGAGAGTGGGTCTTAGGCCACTGGTTTGATGTTCCAGAGGAGAGAAGTTGCTGCCTCTGTTACACAGAAGAGTTTGTTCAGGGAGTGAGGAGTAGCAGGCGGTGGTAAGCTCCACAGTTCCCATGCAATTGACATGGCACATCTATTCAGTCAGTGCTCTACTGGCAGTAGCGAGCTGAGTTCCAGTTAGCTTGTATCAGAAGTTGCTACTGTCTAGGTCGTAAGTTTTCCCCGTGGAGACTGCCATCATAACTTGCAGGCCACAACTTTCCATGTTGGCAGCAAAGCCATGTCCCTGGCTCCTGTACCCTCAGCTCCTGCACCCTCAGCTCCTGTACCCACTGCTGCTGGACTTAGCCTCTTTCAACCTGCAATCAACACATGAGTTCTCTGCAGTGTTTCTGACTGCTCTCTGCAGTGTTCTCTATGAGGAACGGTAAGGAATGGCTGCCCTCTGTCTGCACTGGGATTTGGGAGTGCAGGTAACGGTCTTTCAACTGCTTCTCCTACTTTTACCTTTCATGATCCTCAAGTTGATTCCTGTGCTAGGTGGAGTTAGGGCCTTCCCCTGTGGTCTGGACTTTCAGGGTTCCTGGTTAGGGTATGTGTACCAGGGGCAAATTTTCCCCCTTTCACACTCTGGGGACTAGCAACCTTTTGCCTGACTTACATCATAGACTGCCGCCTCCTGCTTCTTTCAAAGGGTCTGTAGATTTTTTCTTTTTTTTTTTTCAGTTTTCCTATTCAGTTACTACATTGCTTCTTGGAAAAGAAGTTCACAATGTGAATCTCTACATACTATTTTGTCCTTCCAATTGGGAGAGTTATGCTATCGATGCTTCTAATCTGCCATCTTGGAAAGATAAAAACAAAACAAAAGCAAAAAGAAAAACTAAGCAGCACCACTTCTTAAAAAGACTATTCTTTCTGACTTGGCACAGTGGCTTATGCCTGTAATTCCAGCACTTTGGTAGTCTGTAGGAGGATCACTTGAAGTTAGCAGTTCAAAACAAGCCTGGGAACATAGTGAGACCCTGTCTCTAATTTAAAAAAAAAAAAAAAAAAATGGGAAAAAGCCTTTCTTTTTCTCCACTGAATTGCCTTTTCTTCTTTATTAAAAATCAGTTTTATTTGTGGAAATCTATTTCTGGGCTTTCTGTTTTTTCTGTTTGTTACTTCACCAATACCACATTCACTTGATTATTGTAGCTTTATAGTAAGTCTTGGAGTTGGATAATGTCAATTCTTAAACTTTGTTCTTCCTAATTATTGTGTTGGCTATCTGAGTTTTGTGGCTTTATATACATTTAAAAATCAGTTTATTGATATTGACAAAATAAATGGCTGAGATTTTATTCAAGATCACCTTGAATCAATAGATCATGTAGAGAATAATTGATATTTTCATAATATTGGGTCTTTTCATCCATGACCACAAAAATCTCTCCATGTCTTTAAATCTTCTTTGATTTCTTTTAACAGAATTTTTTGTAGTTTTCCTTAGAAATTTTGGTTATATCTTGTTAGATTTATTCCTAAGTACTTCAATTTTGGATGCTAATATAAATAGTAGTGTGTTTTTAATGTGAAATTTTAATTGCTCATTGCTAGTCTATAAGAAAGCAATTGACTTAATTTATATATTAGCTATGTTTCCTGAAATTTTACTATAATCCCTTATTAATTCTGTACCTTTTAAATAGTTTCTTTGGAATTTTCTACATAATCAGGCCTTCTGTGAATAAATACTTTTATTTCTTCCTTCTCACTCTATATATCTCCTATTTACTTTTCTCATCTTATTACATTAGCTAGAATTTCCAAAACAGTGTTCCTGCTTTGTTCCTGATCTTAATGAGAAAGCATGTAGTTTCTCACCATTATGTATAATGTTAGTATGTGTAATGTTAGTGTGTTTCTTTTAGACTTTCATATTAAGTTGAGGAAATTCACCTCTATTTCTAGCATGTTGAGAGTTTTTAATCATAAATCGGTGTTAGGTTTTGTCACATGCTTTTTAGAATTTATTGATAGGATTGCATTATTTTTCTTTCATAGCATGTTGATGTGATAGATTATGTTATTTGAAATTCAAGTGAGGAACCAGCTTTGTACACGTGGAATAAATCTCATTTGGCCACAGTGTATAATTCTTTTTATATGTTTTTGGATTTAATTTGCTAAAATGTATGGAGAATTTTTGCATCTATGTGTTCATGAGAGATATTGGTCTGTAGTTGTCCTTTCTTGTGATATTTTTGATCAGTATTAACAAGAGTAATAGTGTCCTCACAGAATGAATTAGGAAGTATTTACTGTGCTTCCATTTTCTGGAGGAGATTGTACAGAATTGGTTTCACTGTTTTTCTTAGGGGTTTGATAGAATTCCCTAGTGGAACTGTCTATGTTTGGTGCTCTCTGTTTGGAAAATCACTCGTTATTGATTTGATTTATTTAATAGATATGGGTAGGCCAGATTATCCATGAGTTTCTGCTCTTGCTATAGTGCTGCCTGAGACTTTTGTGTTAATGAATCTTTTTATTTATTTAAAGATGATATTGAGGGACTTTGTTCTCTTTCTGGGTCCACAAGGAGGCGTAGTTTAAAGAGCAAGAACTTCCCTGTGCCTTGCCTCCTCTCCCATCTGTCTCCATCTGGGAGATTTTTTTTTTTAAATTGCATTTTAGGTTTTGGGGTACATGTGATGAACATGCAAGATTGTTGCATAGGTACACACATGGCAGTGTGGTTTGCTGCCTTCCATCCCCTCACCTGTATCTGTCATTTCTCCCCATGCTATCTCTTCCCACCTCCCCACCCCCCTGCCCTTCCCCCATTTCCCCCCAACAGACCCCAGTGTGTAGTGCTCCCCTCCCTGTGTCCATGTGTTCTCATTGTTCAACACCCACCTATGAGTGAGAATATACGGTGTTTGATTTTCTGCTCTTGTGTCAGTTTGCTGAGAATGATGGTTTCCAGGTTCATCCATGTCCCTACAAAGGACGTGAACTCATCGCTTTTGATGGCTGCGTAATATTCCATGGTGTATATGTACCACATTTTCCCTATCCAGTCTATCATCGTTGGGCATTTGGGTTGGTTCCAGGTCTTTGCTATTGTAAACAGTGCTGCAATGAACATTCGTGTGCACGTGTCCTTGTAGTAGAATGATTTCTAATCCTTTGGATATATACCCAGTAATGGGATTGCTGGGTCAAATGGGAGATTTAATGCTTGCGCTGGGAAGGGTCAAAAGTCAATCACTCCAAGGAAAGTTCTAAGGAACTCCTTTCTTTGGCCAGGGGGCTTGGACAAGGTGGAGATTCCTTCCAGGTTAAAGTCCCCTTCTTCCACATCCCTTTAAACTCCATGTTTAAATCCCTTTTTATGAGCTCTCAAGTGGAAGCTGACTTTCTCTCTCCTGGATTTCCCCTCTGGAGTCCCCTTCCACTCTCTCGTGGAAGCCTGTCTTCCCCTCCTAAACTTCATCTCTCTCAATTCCCTTCCAATCAGTGAGAAAGTTGCTTTCTTCTGAATTCCATCTTTCGGGATTCTCTCACTCAATGTCTAAGAGGAGTTTTCCTTCTCTGGTTTTCTCCTTCTGGAAGCTCTTCTCACTCAGTGTAAGTACGGCTTTTCTTTCTCTCACTCAGTGTGAGAGTTAGCTGTTTCCTTCTCTTTCCTTCTCCTTGTTCTCTCTCTGCCTAAATAAATCACTTTTCTGAAACACTTTTTGGGTCCAGTACTTACTTTACAAGCACACCTGCCATGATTCCATCTCTCATTCTTAAGAAAGTGGAAAACCAAAAACCTACAACATTCCCTCGGAGGAGCTGTGCCTTGTGGAAAACCAAAAACCTACAACATTCCCTCGGAGGAGCTGTGCCTCCCTGGCACCCCAAAACCCAGTTACTGGATGGTCTATACTTTTTCAAAATATTTATATTTTTAATTTTTGTGGCTATGCAGTAGGGGGATATATTTATGGGGCACATGAGATGTTTTGATACAGACATGTAATGTGAAATAATCACATCATGGAGACTGGGGTATCCATCTCCTCAAGTATTTATAGGATGGTCTCTTTGATGATGAGAGACTATTTGGAAAAAGTGGTCCACTTTTCCACGTTATATCAAATACCATATTGAATAATTCACCCACAGTTGAGCCAACAGACAATTTCAGCCATATGAATGGCTGTAGTAGAGACTAGCAAAATTGCTTAACTGAGTCCATCCTACAGAATTATTTTTAAGCTATTAAGTTTTGGGATGCTTTGTTAGGCAGTAATGAAAACGTATACTCCATTTTTATAAACAAAAAATATTCCTCATCTTGAAACATTTCGTTCACTTCCTTGTTTCAAGTAAAACCAAGATCTTCTCTTCAGTTTTCTTAAATGAACAGTAATTTTTTTTATGCAGAATAAAACACAGTGAGTGTTTTCTTTGATGCCCATTCCCACTTCTAGATCATTACTTATCCTTCCTCCTGCTTGATACCCTCTATATTCTTTTTACTTTCTTGCCTTTGGACCGTTAGGTCCTCATTCTTTTTGTCATTATCATCTATTGATATCCTTATTAAACTCCTTAATTAATAGATACTTGTAAAAACCTGCTCACTTTCTTCCTTTTTATCCTAGCCTTTCTACCATTTTCTGTGATTTAACCATATTTGTGAATATTTAAATAATTTAATGTCTTGGCAACTCTGTTTCTTGATCTCTACTCACACTCAGTAAAGTTTTCCTACTTTCTATCACAGTTGCCTTTTGTCATGATCATATTCTAAATTTTATATTCAGTCTTTTTGCTGTATTATAGTCCTCCACCCAACCTGTAAATGTCAAAATAGCTTAGGGAATTGTCCTGAGTCCTTTTTTCTATCCATATTCTCTCGAAAGTTGATCTCATTATTATTTATTATTTAAATATTGTGCTGCATGCATATACTCTACTCACACCTAGTGCCTGAGTTCCAGCCATTTATTCAACTGCCTGTTGACAGTTGCACATCTTGCAAATAGCTCACATTTGCTTTGTCCCCTTTTAAGCTTATGTTTCCAATCAATAAATCTGTGTCTAACCAGTTGCACAAGGCAGACACTAGACTGTTTTCGATTGCCCCATTCCTTTCACATTTATACAATCTTTCCCCAAGTACAGTATAGTTTTCTTTCAGAATATATTTTAAGTTCATTTCTACCCAATCATTTACAATTATACTTCACCATACGGCATCAGAAAAATAACATCTCCCACCTGGACTATTCTGACATCCATCTAATGGTCTTTCTGCTTCAACTTTTATACACATATAGTTTATTCTATGCGGAGAAGCTGGAGAATTCCTCTTAAAATTTTTAATGAAATCGCACCATTCCTCTGCCTTAAAACTCTCCAATGGCTTCACATTGAACTTATAATAGATGTTGTAATCTTTCATGTGGCTTGAAAGAACCTCCATAATCTGGCCCCTGACTGCTTCTCTGACCTAACCACCATGATCCCACTTCCTGACTATATTCTGGTCACAGTAGTCTTCTTTTTGTTCATGAAAAATGCCAAGTTTTTGCCTGTTTTAGAACATTTTTACTAGCAAAGCTCATTGCATGTATGGAATCATCAGCCAGATTCCTCTACCCTAAATCTTAACATGACTTCTTAAACCACCCAATTTCAACTATCTTTTCCCCCTTATTTCCCATTTTAGCCTTCTTTTTCATATCTTTCACAATTTTACAATAATTTTAATTAAACGCTGTAACAACACTTTCTTGTTTCTGTGTGTTACATTCACTATGTCAACTACATAAGGGCAAGCACTATGCATCTCTTGTTTAATGCTGTATCTTTGGTACATAGCACAGGGCTTCACATATTATAGGTGCTCAATTAGTATATATTAAATGAATGGAGTGACTGCATTATTGACTACATCAGGTGCTTCAACATTACTTCCCAGCTAGATCTCAGAATTATAGGATCATAACAATTTAATCTACACTATCAATAATTACCCAATAGTAGCTGTAGGAGAAGTGGAATAATTTAATTTATCTAAGATTATTTAATAAATGATACATAGTATGTACCAGGGACTTTGCCAAATGTTGTACATGCAGTGATAAATACATAGGGTGAGATTTCTGACCTTTTGGAAAAGTCTAGAAAGCTCTGCCATGAGCATTTGGTGATCTTTTTTTTTTTTTTTTCTTTTTGTGCAGAGATGTGTTTTAGTACAGGGTTATGAGAAGGAAAGTTGATTCTGTGGGCCACAGGAAATGGGAGTTGTTATATAACTTGAGAATCTGAGAAAAAGGATTAGAGATAAGGGCAAAGCTTCATTATTCAGTTCCTTGAATCTCCCTACCCTTGTTCTATTACAGACATACACACAGACACACAGATACACACATACACATATACAAAGAGTTTAGTCTTTTTCTCTATATTCTAGGATGTACAGTGTTAGGAGAGGTGGATTTTTGTATCTACGGTAGCTCAGCAAATGCCCTATAGATTTCTAAAGCCCTGATGCTGAAATATTGGAATTATAATTGAAAAGGTAACTGAACTATATGCTGAGAATATACAGTTATAGGGCCATAAAAAGGCTGGGAAAGGATAAATGATATCTGATGGTAAAGCTTTATTTTTAAGAAAAAACAGAACTAAGTCTTTGGGTAGGGAAATTCAAGGGTCAGGGGAAGTATATGCTCATGGAACTAAAAATGGTTTTGTGATGGGTATCTTTCATTTGCTTAAAAGAATAATCATATCAAGAATAAGAAATATAACTGGTTGAAAGGAGAAAAAGTAGCATTATTTGTCGGAAATGTAATTATACACCTACGAATCCACGAAAATCAACTGTAAAATGGAGAATGAGGCATTTCAGTAAATTGGTTCATTACAAAATATGTAAACAAAAGTAAGTATCTTTCCTGTCTGCCAAAAATAGATACTAATTTTAATGAGAATAATCTCCTATTCACAAAAATGTCAAAAGCACAACATGCCTGTAAAAAAACCAAGCACAATAAATAAATGAAAAAAAAAATGACAAAACTAAAGAAAAAATGATTTGAAAAAAAGAAATATGCCATGTTCTTTGGCAGGAAGATTTAATATGCAAAACAAATTAATTTATAGGGTTTATAGAATTAATACAATCCCTAAAATTGTTCTAAGGTTAATCTTGAAGAAGAAACAGGGAGGAATACCTAAAGGAATTTTGGAAAATAAGTATAAAGAGAGGCATTTATCCTACCATATAATATAACCCTCTATTAAATTACAATAATTAAAATGGTGGCATGATAATGACACAATCTACAGTCAGATAAATACAATATAATAAATGACCCAATGATCCTCTAACAGACTCCAGAATAGACAAAAATTTAACATAAGATAAAGGAAATATCACAAACTACTAGCAGTCTAATGAGATGTTTACCTTTACCACATATTGCATTCAAACAGATTCCAAAAGAATCTAACATTTTAAAAATCAGCTAAACATAAGTTAGTTTAGAATGCATAGAAACTTTTTAGCATAAAACTCAAAAAAATTTTAAACAGAATGATTGATAGAGTGCACTATGTAAAATATTACAAGTATCTGAACATCAAAACAGCACAAATTAACTCAAAAGGCAAAGGGCAAATTAGGAATATAACTGAGACAGATGAAGGGTTAATATCTATAACATAGACAAAGCTCATACAATTTAAGGAATAAAAACTATAACGCTCATAGAAAAGTAGGTAATAAATACAAACAGATAATTCACAGAAATTTATAAAAAGATGACCAGTTAACACAAGAAATCACATCCCACCTCATTAGAACTGTTGAAAAGATATACATTGAAACAGTTAGTTGTCGTTTATTGACCTATCAAACAGGATATGTTTTTTTTTCTTTTTTTTTTTTTGTCTCTTATGTTAGTGGTCAGTGGTGCTGAGGATAGCAGTGAGAGTGTTAACTGAAAATATGTATGTTTTAAGATTTTCAAAAGGGTTTATGCCACTTAACCTGGCAGTTATATATTCTACTTCTAAAAATATAGCCTTAGGAAATAATAAAAACTGGAGACAATGATTTATATGCAGAGTCGTTCCTAACAACATTATTCAAACTACAAAAAAAATTACACTATTTAAATATTTGACAACAAGGGTTTTGTGAAATAAATTATGGTCGATCTATATTTTTTAGTTATGAAAACTACATTTTTCAAGTTTTTAATAGTGGGAAAAATTCTCTCAAGAAGATTTTCTAAAAATTTTAAAAGATCAGAAAGCTGTTATTTAAAAGTGTAAATAAAACACTGAAACACTTTGGGAGGCCTAGGCGGGCGGATCATGAGGTCAGGAGATGGAGACCATCCTGGCCATGGTGTAACCCTGTCTCTACTAAAATACAAAAGATTAGCCAGGCATGGTGGCGCTCGCCTCTAGTCCCAGCTCCTCGGGAGGCTGAGGCAGGGGAATCACTAGAACCCAGGAGGCAGAGGTTGCAGTGAGCTGAGATTGTGCCCCTGCACTCCAGCCTGGTGAAAGAGCAAGACTCCGTCTCCAAAAAAAATAAGTGGGGATTTGCATCATTTTTTGATCGATGGATTGTTTGAAAACTTATTGGAAAGCAAAGCATTATTTAACCTTTACATACATTGCCTTAGATGATACTTCCAACAGTACAGTGAGATGGGTATTATTATATATATTCTATATACAATGAAACAAGGATTGAGAGATTAAGTGACTTGTGCAAGATCTCATAGTTACTAAGTGGGGATCTTTTATCCCTTGTGTACTACCTGGTACATACCCACTGTATATAGATACACACTCACTATGTATCTATTGAGTGAATGACTAAGTGTGACCTTACTCCAAGTTGTCTGACCCTTAAGTCAAAACTATTTCTACAAGCATGTCTGTAAGGTTATTTCTATTGTAGCTTAAATTTCTGAAGCAACTCATTGTGGTTTGTGCCTTCAACACTAGGTCACTTCTGGCCATGCTTTATGAGATATGACAGTACATGCATTCATAGAGCATTTAACTAGAGCCGGAAATATTGAGTGCCATTATGTGTCACCAATTTGATTTGGTGTTATAACAATAATGTTTTAGTGATTCAGAAAGTAATCACCTTAAGATCAGAGGCTGTGCCTTCTCTATGTCCGGGTCTGTACAAAATTACTCAATTGGCCATGACACAGTCGATTTGGTAGTTTGGACTATCTTAGTGATTGCGTGGCAATCCATCAGACTGAATGTACTTTGATCCAGTTTGATTATTAAAATGGGCAAAAAACTGAATTGACTGTGCTATGATACATTATTTTGGGATCATAGGCAGTGTCCTGTAAAGCGTCTAACAGTGCTTTGAACATTAGAACACTTAATAAATGTGATAATGTTGATAAAAGCAAACTTAACCACAATTACAACATTTGTTTCTAAATGATAAATAATTCCACTTTGAAAATAGGAGAGCGTATATGGCATTTTTCAAAACTCTTTAGTAGGCATCTTCAGAAACCCCAGCTGGTAGTATAATTAAGTTCAACACTTAGTATTTTATTGTTTACGGTTTTGATTTTTGGTTATTTTCTTCATGATTATGTAGACATGCTATATTGGCATAACTTAGTATTATAACCTGGTCCCTATGGGGTTTTATTAAACTTCTCTTTATAATCTCATCTCATGATAGCATTTGTAACATAGTAACCACAGATTTTTATTTAAATTATCTTGATATGTACACACTCTTCATGTCAAAGTCTCTACTGTCAAAATGCTTATACTTTTGAAAAAATGTTACATGATTTAAATTTTTTTAGTTTTTGTGGGTATGAAGTAGGTATATATATTTATGGGGTACATGACATGTTTGATACAGGCATACAATGTGAAATAAGCACATCATGAAGACTTGGGTATCCATTCCCTCAAAAATTTATCCATTGAGTTTTAAACTGAATTACACTTTTTAAAATTTTTAAATGTACAATTAAGTTGTTACTGATTATAATCACCCTGTTGTGTTATCAAATAGTAGGTCTTATTCATTCTTTCTATTTTTTGTACTCATTAACCAGCCCCATCTTCCCTCCCCCCGCCACCTCCAACTACTCTTCCCAGCTTTGGTAACCATGCTTCTATTCTCTATGTCCATGAGTTTCATTGTTTTAATTTTTAGATCCCACAAATAAGTGAGAACATGATGTTTGTCTTTCTGTGGCTGGCTTATTTCACTTAATGTAATGATCTCCAGTTCCATCCATGTTGTTGGAAATAACTAGATCACATTCCTTTTTATAGCCAATTAGTACTCCATTGTCTACATGTACATTTTTCTTTATCCATTCATTTGTTGATGGATTTGGGTTACTCCCAAATCTTAGTGATTGTAAACAGTGCTCGAACAAACATAAGAGTGCAGATATCTCTTTGATATGCTGATTTTCTTTCATTTGGATACATACACAGCAACGGGATTGTCTATTTTTAGTTTTTTGAGGGACCTCCAAACTATTCTCCATAGTAGTTGTACGAATTCACATGCCCACCAACAGCATACTAGGGTTCCCATTTATCCATATCCTTGCCAGCATTTGTTATTGCCTGTCATTTGGATACAAGCCCTTTCAACTAGGGTGAGATGATATTTTATTGTAGTTTCGATTTGAATTTCTTTGATAATCAATGATATTGAGCCCCTTTTCATATGCCTGTTTCCCATTTGTATGTCTTCTTTTGAGAAATGTCTATTTAAATTATTTGCCTATTTTTATTAGATCAGATTATTAGATGTTTTTTTTTCCTATAGAGTTGTTTGAAATACTTTTATGTTGTGGTTATTAATCCCTTCTAAGATGGGTAGTTTTAAAATGTTTTCTCCCATTCTGTGGGTTGTCTTTTGTCTTTGTTGTTTCCTTTGCTGTGTAGAAGCTTTTGAACTTGATATGATCTCATTTGTCCACTTTTGTTTTGGTTGCCTTGGCTAATGGAGTATTGCTCAATAAATCTTTGCCCAAACCAATGTCCTGGAGAGTTTCCCCAATGTTTTCTTGTAGTCATTTTATAGTTTGAGGTCTTACATTTAAGTCTTTAATCCATTTTGATTTAATTTTTTGTATGGCAAGAGATAGGGGTCTAGTTTTATCCTTCTGTATATGGATACCCAGTTTCGCAGCACCATTCATTGAAGAAACTGTTTTTTACCCAGTGTATGTCCTTGGCATCTTTGTCAAAAATGAGTTCACTTTAGATGTAAGAATTTGTTTCTGTGTTCTCTATTCTGTTCCATTCGTGCATGTGTCTGTTTTTATGCTGGTATCATGCTGTTTTATTTACTATAGCTCTGTAGTATAATTTAAAGTCAGGTAAAGTGATTCTTCCAGTTTTGTTCTTTTGGCTTAGGGTAGCTTTGGTTATTGTGGGTCTTTTGTGGTTCCTTTTAAGTTGTAGAACTGTTTTATTTTATTTATGTGTATAATTTCATTAGCATTTTGATAGCAGTTGCATTGAATCTGTAGATTGCTTTGGGTAGGATGAACATTTGAACAATAGTGATTCTTCCCATTCTTGGGCATGGAATATTTTCCCATTTTTTTTGTGTCCTGTTCAATTTCTTTCATCAATGTTTTGTAGTTTTCATTTTAGAGATATTTCACTTCCTTGTTTGATTTAGTCTTAGATATTTAATTTTATGTGTGACTATTGTAAATGAGATTACTTTTTAATTTCTTTTTCAGATTATTCACTCTTGGGCATATAGGAATACTACTGAATTGTGTATTGATTTAGTATCTTGGAACTTCACTGATTTTGTCAGTTCTATTAGTTTTTTTTTTGTGTAGCCTAGGATTTTCCAAATACAAAACCGTATCATCTGCAGACATGGATAATTTGACTTCTTCCTTTCTAATTTGATGCACTTTATTTATTTCTCTGGTCTGATTGCTCTGGCTAGGACTTCCAGTGCTGTGTTGTATTACTATGATAACAGTGGGCATCCTTGTCAGCTTCCAGATATTAGAAGAAAGACTTTCAGTTTTTCCCCATTTAGTATACTAGCTATGTGTCTGTCATATATGACTTTTATTATGTTAAGGTATGTTCCTTCTATCCTCAGTTTTTTGAGGGTTGTTATTATGGAGGAATGTTGAATTTTATCAAATTGTTTAAAGCATCTGTTGAAATAATCATGTGTTTTTTTCCCCTTCATTATTTGATATAAAGGATTACATTGATTGGTTTGTATATGTTGAACCATCCTTGCATCCCAGGGATAAACCCCACATGGTCATGATGAATGAACTTTCTAATGTATTGTTGAATTTGGTTTGCTAGTATTTTGTCGAGGATTTTTCCATCAATATTCATCAGAAATATTGGCCTATAGTTTTTTTTTTATTGTGTTTTTATCTGGTTCTGTTAGTACAGTAATACTAGCCATGTATGATGAGTTTGGAAGTATTCCCTCCTCATTTATTTTTCTGAATACTTTAAATAGGATTGGTATTCATTTTTTAAATGTTTTGCAGAATTCAGAGGTGAAGCCATTAGATCCTAAACCTTTCTTTACTAAGATAATTTTTATTATGGCTTTGATGTCATTACCTATTATTGTTCTGTTCAAGTTTGGATTTCTTCCTGGTCCAGTCCTGATAGGTTGTGTATATCTAGGAATTTATCCATTTCTCCTCTATTTTTCCAATTTATCAGCATATAGTTGCTCATAGTAGCCACTAATGAACCTTTGAATTTCTGCAGTACGGTTTGTAATGTCTCCCATCTCATTTCTGATTTATTTATTTGGATCCTGTTTTTTTTCTTGGTCAATCTGGCTAATGCTTTGTCAATATTAACTTTTCAAAAAGACTGACTTTTGCTTTATTAATCTTTGTTTTTATTTCAATTTCATTTCTGCTCTGATCTTTATTATTTCTTTTCTTCTACTAATTTTGGGTTTGTGTGCTCTTTCTGGTCTAAGATGCATCAGTAGATTGCATATTTGAAGTTTTTTCCCTGTTTTTTTTGACGTCCCTTATACCTATAAACTTGCCTCTTAGTAATGCTTTTTCTGTTTCCCCTAGATTTTGATATGTTATGTTTTTATTATCATTAGCCTCTAGACATTTTTCAATTTTCTTCATAATTTCTTCATTGATCCACTGGTCATTAAGGAGCATATTGTTTAATTTCCATGTATTTGTATTTTTTTCAAAATTTCTCTTGTTACTGATCTCTAGTTCTATTCCGTTGAGGGCAGAGATGATTCTTGATATTATTTCAATGTCTGAAGTTTTTTTTTTTTTTATTGTACTGTAAGTTCTGGGGCACATGTGCAGATCTTGCAGGATTGTTGCATAGGTATACACATGCCATGGTGGTTTACTGCCTCCATCTCCCTGTCACCTACATCAGGCATTTCTCCCAAGGTTATCCCTCCTCAGCCTCCCCACACACCACTATCCCTCTTCTAGCACCCCCACCCCCCAAGAGAACTTAGCCTGTGATATTTCCCTCCCTGTGCCCATGTGTTCTCATTATTCAATATCCGCCTATGAGTGAGACCGTACTGTGTTTTGTTTTCTGTTCTTGTATCAGTTTGCTGAGAAGGATGCTTTCCAGATTCATCCATGTCACTACAAAGGACATGAACTCATCCCTTTTAATGGCTGCATAATATTCCATGATGTATGTGCCACATTTTCTTTGTCCAGTCTATCATTGATGGGCATTTGAGTTGGTTCCAAGTCTTCGCTATTGTAAACAGTGCCACAATGAACATACGTGTGGATGTGACTTTATAATATAATGATTTATAATCCTTTGAGTATATACCCAGTAATGGGATTGCTGGGTCAAATAGAATTTCTATTTCTAGATCCTTGAGGAATCTCCACACAGTATTTCACAATGGTTGAACTAATTTACACTCCCACTAACAGAGTAAAAGTATTCTTATTTCTCCACCTCCTCTCTAGCATCTGTTGTCTCCAGGTTTTTTACTGATTGCCATTCTAACTGGCATGAAATAGTATCTCAAAGTGGTTTTGATTTGAATTTCTCTAATGACCAGTGATTATTAGCATTTTTTTCATATCTTTTTTGGCCTCATAAATGACTTCTTTTGAAAAGCGTCTGTTCATATCCTTCTCCCACTTTTGAATGGGTTTGTTTGTTTGTTTTCTTGTAAAATCTGTGTTCATTTTTTTGTAGATTTTGGATATTAGCCCTTGTCAGATGGGTATATTGCAAAAAATTTTTTCCATTCTGTTGGTTGCCAGTTCACTCTAATGATTGTTTCTTTTGCTGTGTAGAAACTCTTGAGTTTAATTAGATCCCATTTGTCTATTTTGGCTTCTGTTGCCATTACTTTTGGTGTTTTAGTCACGAAGTCCTTTCCTACGCCTATGTCCTGAATGGTATTGCCTAGATTTTTGTCTAGGGTTTTTATGGTGTTATGTCTTATGTTTAAATAGTTAATCCATCTGAAGTTAGTTTCAGTGTAGGTGTAAGGAAGGGGTCCAGTTTTTGTTTTCTGCACGTGGCTAGCCAGTTTTCCCAACATCATTTGTTAAATAGGGAATCCTTTCCTCATTGCTTGTTTTTGTCAGTTTTGTCAAAGATCAGATGGTTGTAGATGTGTGGTGTTACTTCTGAGGCCCCTGTTCTGTTCCATTGGTCTATATCTCTGTTTTGGTACCAGTACCATGCTGTTTTTATTACTGTAGCCTTTTAGTATAGTTTGAAGTAAGGTAGTGTAATGCCTCCAGCTTTGTTCTTTTTGTTTAGGATTGTCTTGGTGGTGGCTCTGCAGGCTCTCTCTGGTTCCATATGAAGTTTTAAATGTATTTTTCCAGTTCTGTGAAGAAGGTCAATGGTAACTTGATGGGGATAGCATTGAATCCCTAAATTACTTTGGACAGTATGGCTATTTTCACAACATTGATTCTTCCTAACCATGAGCCTGGAATGTTTTTGCATCTGTTTGTGTCCTCTCTTATTGTCTTGAGCAGTGGTTTGTAGTTCTTCTTGAGGTCCTTCACATCCTTTGATAGTTGTATTCCTAGGCATTTTATTTTCTTTGTAGGAATTGTGAATGTGAGTTTGCTCACGATTTGGCTCTCTGTTTGCCTGTTATTGATGTGTAGGAATGCTTGTGATTTCTGCACATTGATTTTGTATCCTGAGATTTTGCTGAAGTTGCTTATCAGCTTAAGGAGATTTTGGGCTGAGATGATGGGGTCTTCTAAATACATAATCATGTTGTCTGCAAATAAAGACAACTTGAGTTCCTCCTTTCCTAATTTAATACCCTTTATTTCTTTTTCTTGCCTGATTTCTCTGGCTAGAACTTCCAATGCTGTATTGAATAGGAATGGTGAGAGAGGGCATCCTTGTCTAGTGCCAGTCTACAAAGGGAATGCTTCCAGTTTTTGCACTTTCAGTATGATATTGGCTGTAGGTTTGTTATAAATAGCTTTTATTATTTTAAGATATGTTCCATTGATACCTAGTTTATTCAGAGTTTTTAGTATAAACGGCTGTTGAATTTTGTTGAAGACCTTCTCTGCATCTATTGAGATGATCATGTGGCTTTTGTCTTTGGTTCTTTTTATGTGATGGACTAAGTTTGTAGTTTTGTGTATGTTGAACCAGCCTTGCATGCCTGGAATGAAGCCTACTTGATCTTGATGGATAAGCTTTTTGATGTGCTGCTGGATTTGGTTTGCCAGTATTTTATTGAAGATTTTTGCATCTATGTTCATCATGGATATTTTCCTGAAGTTTTCTTTTTTAGTTGTGTCTCTGTCAGGTTTTGGTATCAGGATGATGTCAGTCTCATAAAATGAGTTAGGGAGGATTCCCTCTTTTTCTATTGTTTGGAGTAGTTTTAGAAGGAAGGGTACCAGAATCTCTTTGTATGTCTGGTAGAATGTGGCTGCGAACCTGATGTGCTGGCTGCAAAACTTTCAAGTGAGAGGGCTTCAGTTTACTGGTCTTTGTTGGGGTGGGACCCACCAAGCTCTATCATTTGTCTCCCTGCTTTCAGCTCTCCCTCTTTCTGGGGAGCAGGAAGGTCTGTCCCACAGGCTCTCTCAGTATTAGTCAAAACACCCACCCAGATCTGTGCCAACAACCCACAGTGCTGGCCAGAGCTGCCACTCAAATCTGTGCTGGTAACTCGCTGTGCTTTTCAGCTTGGTGGGGATGTCCTGGTCTGTGGGTTGCAAAGGCCATGGGAGAAGTACAGTATCTGAACCAGAGTGCCAGAGGGGAAAAGCCCCCAATCCTCTGGCAATTGCACTTCCCAGGTGAAGTAGTGCCCCACCCTGCCTTGGTTTGCCCTCCTTGGGCTACACCCACTGTCCAACTAGTCCCATTGAAAGGAACCTGGTACCTCAATTGGAAATGCAGAGATCACTTGCCTTCAGTGTTGCTCTCGCTGGGAACTTTGCTCTGGAGCTGTTCCTATTTGGCCATCTTGGCTCAGCTATTTTGAATATCTTGACTTGTTTTGTGATCTAACATATGGTCCATCCTTGAGAATGATCCATGTGCTGAGGAAAATAATGTGTATTCTGCCCTCACTGGATGAAATGTTTTGTAAATATATGTTAATCCTATATGGTTTCTAGTCAGACTAAGTCTGATGTTTCTTTGTTGATTTTCTGTCTGAAAGATCTTTCCAATGCTGAAAGTACAGTGTCAAAGTCTCCAGCTATTATTGTATTGGGGCCTAACACTCTGTTTCACTCTAATATTTCCTTTTTTATATCTGGGTGCTTCAGTGTTGAGTGCATATATATTAAAATTTTTATATCCTCCTACCGAATTGACCCATTTATCATTATATAGTAACCTACTTTGTCTCCTCTTGCACTTTTTATTTTAAAATCTGTTTTGTCTGATATAAATACAGTGACTCCTGCTTGTTTTTGCCATGAACTATCTTTCCAATCTCTCTCTTTTCAGTCTATATGTGTCTTTATAGGTGAAGTGTGTTTCTTGTAGGGTATTGTTTTTTCATTTATGTAGCTGGTGTATGTCGTTTGATTATTTAGTTTTTTACATTGAATGCTATTATTGTTAAGTAAGGACTTACTCATGTCACTTTCTTATTTGTTTTCCAGTTACTTTGTGGTCTTCTCTTTCTTTTGCCTTTCCTTTCCTTCTTTGTTTTAATGCAGATATTTTTATCTGGTGATATTATTTAGTTTCTTTCCTTTTATTTTTGTGTATCCATTGTATGTTTTTTGGTTGGAAGTTACCATGAGTCTTGAAATAATATCTTATAACCCATTTTTTAACTTAATAAAAACACTGTTTGCATGAACAAGCAAACAGGCAAACAAACAAAAAATGAATAAAAACTCTTCTTAACCTCATCCTCCTGCTTTTTACCTTTATGTTATTCTTATTGTATCTTATTGTTCAGACTATGTCTTGAAAAGATGTTGTTTTTATTATTTTTGACTTTTTTTTCCTATAGTCTTTCCACTTAGGATAAGAGTAATTTACATACCACAATTACAGTGTGATAATATTCTTTATTTTTCTCCCTGCATACTATTACCAGTAAGTATTGTACCTTCAGGTGATTATTTATTTCTCATCAATGTACTTTTCTTTCTGACTGAAGTACTCCCTTTAGCATTTCTTGAAGGACAGCTCTGGTACTGATGTGATCCCTTATCTTTTCCTTGTCTGAAAAAGTCTTTATTTCTCCTTCATGTCTGAAGGACATTTTTGCCAGATATATAATTCTCGGGTAAAAGTTTATTTTTTTCCTTTCAGCAGTTTAAATATGTCATGCCTCTTTCTCCTAGCCTGTAATGTTTGCCCAGCAAAGCCTGCTGCCAGATGTATTGAAGCTCCATTGTGTGTGATTTGTTTCTTTTCTCTTGCTGCTTTTAGAATCCTTTCTTTATTCTTGACCTTTGAGAGTTTATTAAATGCCTTGAGATATCTTCTTAGCGTTCTATAACTTTCTTGTACTTGGATGTTGATATCTTTCCCTAGGTTTGGAAAGTTCTCTGTTACTATGCTTTTGAATAAAATTTCTAACTCTGTATCTTTCTCTACCTCTTCTTATAGGCCAATATCGCTTAGATTTGCCTTTTTGAGTTTATTTCATAGATTCTATAATTTTATTTCATTGTTTCTCATTACTTTTCATTTGTCTTCTCTATTTTCACATAGCCTGTCTCCAGGCTCACTAATTCTTTCTTCTGCTTCATGCATTCTGCTACTAAAGAACTATGGTGCATTCTTCAGTACACCAATTGCATTTTCCAGCTCAAAAATTTCTGCTTGATTCTTTTTAATTTTAATTTTAAATTCTGAATTCCTTCTTTGTGTTGTCTTGAATTTTTTTGTTTCCTCAACATATCTATTTTGAGTTATCTGTCTGAAAGCTCACTTATCTCTGTTTCTCCAGGATTGGTCTCTGGTGCCTTTTGTAGTTCATTTGGTGAGGTTATGTTTTCCTGGATGGTGTTGATGATGTAGATGTGATAGTAGATGTTCTTTGGTATCTATACATTGAAGAGTTAGGTATTTATTCTAGTCTTCACTGCCTGGGCTTATTTGTAGCCATCCTTCTTGGGAAGGCTTTCCAGATATTTGAAAGAACTTGGTCTTTTGATTTAAGCTGTTTCTGCTTTAGTGGGCATCCTAAGCCCAGTGCTGTGGATTTTGTGACTCATAGAGGTACCACCTTCATGATCTTGGACAAGATTGAGGAGAATTATCTGGATTATCACGCGTAAACCTTTGTTATCTTCTCTTATTTTCTTCCAATCATGCAGAATCTCTCTCCCTATGTTCTGAGCCACCCAAAGCTGGGGGCGGAATGGCACGACCATCTTTTAAGTCCACCACCGCTATGACTCTGCTGGGTCAGACCTTAATTTAGCACAGCACTGGGTCTCGCCCAAGGCCTGCAGTAATCACTCCCTGGCTACTGCCTATGTTTGTTCAAGGCCCTGAGGCTCTATATTCAGCAGGTGGCAAAGCCAGCCAGACCTCTGTCCTTCCCTACAGGATGACAAGTTCCCCCAGGCCCTGGGTGGGTCCAGAAATGCTGTCTGGGAGTCAGAGTCTAGAGTCAAAACCTTAGAAGTCTTCGCAATATTCTATTTTGTTGCAGCTCAGCTGGCACTCAAACCACAAGACATAGTTCTTTTCATTCATTCCTCCTGTTTCCAAAAGCAGAGGTGCCTCATTTTGTAGCCACTGCCACCCCTGGCCATGAGGTGTGCTGCTAGACTACCAATGTTTTCTTAAGGCCCAATGTCTCTTAAGTCAGCTGTGCTAAATGCTGCCTGGCTTGGTACTCACTCTTCAGGGCAGTGGGCTACCCTCTGTCCCAGGGCGGGTCCAGAAATACCATCCAAGAGTCAAGTCCTAGAATCAGGGACCCCATGAACCCACTTGGTCCTCTGTCTTCCTGTGGTGGTGTTGGTATTTAAGGTGCCTGATAAAGTCCCCTTTACTTTTATCTCTGCTTTTCTGATGCAGAAGGAATTTTGCTCTATTGCCCCCACAGCTGGTAGGGTGCTGAGTCTCACCTGAATCCACCATGTGTTAGAGGCCTATGAAGGTCCTCTATGTAGTACCTGGGTATTGTTGCTGGTCATTCAGGGCCCAAAGGCTCTCCAGTTAGCAGGTGATGAATGCTGGCATAATGCTGGGTCCTTCCTTTCAAGGCAGTTGGGTTCCTTTCTGGCCCAGGATATATCTAGAAATACTGCCTAGAGCTAGGGCCTGGAATCAGGAACTCGTGATTCTGCCCAGTACCCTATCCTGCTGTGGCTGAGCTGGTATCCAAGATGCAAGACAAAGTCCTCTCCACTCTTCCTTCTCCTCTCCTTAAGTGGAAGGGAGAGGTCTTTTTTGGAGCTGTGAGCTGTGAAGCCTTGGGTTACAGTTCTTATGTCCTATATTGCCTATCAAATTTACTTAGAATCCAAGAACACTTTGGTCCTCAGTGGCAAGATTTGTGTGCACTCAAGTTCTGTCTACTGGGATCAGGGATTTCCTTCTGTCTAGCACTGATTTAAATGCTCCTTCCGTGTACAGGTATCAGGTGTTTGGTCTGTTTTTTCTTTCTGCTCTAACAGAACAGCATGGAGTTTGATGCCTCTCAGTTGCTGTGTTCTTTCTTCTCCAGCATCCAAAGATACTCTCCACACTATGTCTCTTCTACCTGTGGTAGGGGAGGGGTGACATCGATGATTCAGTACTGTTTTATCTATTTCTTCAGTACCTATCAGCAATATGAAGTTAAAATCAGGTACAGTGAGTGCTCACCTAATATTTATTTATTATGAAGGTGTTTTTTCTCTGTAGATAGCTGATAACTTGGTTTCCTTTGGGAAGAGATCATGGGTGCAGCTTTCTATTTTCTATAGAAGAGTTTTTACTTTGATTAATACAGGAAAGCAGTGTGTCGATATTTTAGCATAATGCCAGGAAGCACCTATCGCAACAGTCATGATGCTTCCATCCAGGATGTTATAGACTGAATGGTGTCCTCCCTACCCCCAAATTCATGTTAAAGTTTTAACCCACAATGTGACTGTATTTGGAGATAGGGGCATTATGGAGGTAATTGTGATTAAATGAGATTGTAAGAGTGAAGTCTTGACCCAATACGGCTGGTATTCTTATAAGAAGAGGAAGAAACACCAGAGATGAGGGATTTGTCTCTCTCTCTCTCTCTCTCTCTGTAAACACAAATGAGAAGCCATATGTGAACACAATGTGAAGACAGCCATCAGAAAACCAGAAAGAGCAAGGTCTCAGACTTCCAGCCTCTGGAGAGAGAAAATGACATATGTTGTATAAACCACATAGTCTGTGGTATCATGTTATGGTGGCCTGAGCTGATTAATATATAGGATTTATTGTGAACAAAATCACCGTCCCCAACTGGTTGCTAACTTCAAAGTTTTAACCAGTTCAAACTAAGATTTACAATCCTTAAAGATGGGTGGAAGCATGCTAGAACAGGTGTCCAGAAATTCTCTTCATAAAATACATAAAATAGAACATTTTTGCTGTGGATCCTAGTAAAGAAGAATGAAGTTATGTAGCTATGCAGAAAAACTTACAGTACGCTTCTATTTTATTTTATTTTTTTTCTAAATTGGAGGAAATGCTCATATGTAAGGACAAATACAAAAGAGTAACACCAAAGGTTTAAAAAATATTAAACCTAGAAAATACTATTTTTTTTTTAATTTTGGTTGTATTTGGAACCAGTATTGATATTGTCATGCACAGGTACAGCCATTTTGGCTTACATAAACTATTCTAGGAACTATTCTGATGATTCAGTATCAGTGCCATACTTGCTAATTTTTAAAACTAGAATCTGTGCTTAAAATAAGAGTAAAAGATGAGGATTCACTGAATTGCCATGCAGATAATTTGGCACAGAAAACTGGTCCATTCCTTTTGTGGCTTTGACTTGTCTGTCAAAATAAGTTATTATAGATTAAAAAAAAAAAGTAGAAGGAACATTGCTAGGAGACAAAGGATGCTCAGGAAAGACGAAATAGGCTTTAACATTTTTAAGAGCTTTGATCTTTAAGAGCTCTGTTACTCTGTTAATCTAGCCTTCAAGTTCAAAGTTATGCTACTATTGAGAATATCTATGACAATACTCCAACAGATTGAGAAAGCAGGTCCAGAATAGGAGATTCAAAATGGTTGCAAACAGCAGAAATATTGTTTGCTGTGGTAAATGTAGTGCTTATTATGATGATTATTTTAAAATAGGGCAACATTTTAAAAAATAATTAAGTTGTTCCACAATGTTTGTTGAAAAAGAAGTCACACTCCATACCTGAGCTAAAGTACTTTACATCATTCACTCAACATTTATTGAGTGATACTATGTGTAAGGCATTGGGTTAAGCATTTCTGATGAAAATTAAGACCCAATACCTATCCCAAAGGAGTTTAGATTTAGTATAGTGATGATTAAAGAATATCAATGATTTGCTAGCTACTGAACAAAATAGCTAGTGAATGCTCAAAAGGCATGACCAAATGCTGTTTTCTTTCTGGATTAAAGAAAAGTAGTAGTCACATTAAATAAAATAATAACAAACTGGATACATTCATTTAAATAATATTTTTGTCATAATATCCAGAATATTATAATTTCAAAATATAATCAATATCAATTGTTAATGAAATATTTTGTGTTCTTTTTTTTCTTGGACTGCCTTTATGTATATTTTACACTACCAAACACCTGTATTTCCACTAGTCACATTTCAAGTGTGTACCAGTCACATATGTTAATAGCTAGTGGCTATTATATTGGATAGCAAAGGTCTAGTCCATGCTCATCCTAAACTGCTTTGTGAGTTTGAATCTATTGTATTCTTTAGGAAGCTTGTCTTTTAGATGACTCCAAAGATGAACTTTTTCTCAGATGTCAGTTTGAGCTTGTTAGTTCAATTGGATAAGGTCTGCTGATTTGATCCCAATAAGGGCTTCTGACAAAAAATACTGTTCTAGTCCTTTAGAATCTTTCTAACTCCCCAAGAGTCATTTTTTAAAATGTTCTTTTATGCCCCACTGGACATACTTCTATTATACCATTCATAAAACTTTAAGTCTTTTATTGAGAAAATATATCTCCCTCTAAAATACAGCATAACAAGGCATAAAGTTTTCAGTCAAACTGACCTGACCTTGGTTGTGATTTCAGATCTGTCACTTGACAGATTTCTTAATGTCTCTTAACTCTCTTCATATTTAAAATGAAGATAGTAGATTGGGCATGGTGACTCACGCCTGTTATCCCAGAACTTTGGGAGGCTGAGGCAGGCAGATCATCTGAGGTCAGGAATTCAAGAATTAGCTGGATGTGGTGGCATGAGCCTGTAATCCTGCTACTGTGGAGGTTGAGGTAGGAGAAACACTTGAAAAAAAAGGTGGAGGTTGCAGTGAGCTGAGTACCACTGCACTCCAGCCTGGCCAAAAGAGCAAGACTCTGTCTCAAAAAAAAAAAAAAAAAAAAAAAAGATAGTAATAATCCCTACCTTACAGTGTTTCTGTAAGATTATATATATATATATATATATACACACACACACACACACACACACACACATATATATCTTACAGATATATATGTATATATATCTATAAATTTATATAAAACACTTAGTACACTAACTCTTACTAGTAGGCATTCCATAAATAGTATTTTTCATTATTATTACTTTTTATTAATAAAATAATACTATTATTTTTGTATTCTTCATGCCTAGCATAGCAGGCTTTCAATATATTGTATTGAATTAATTAGTTTAAGGCTCACTGGCTAAGATATGTATAATTTTTTTCAAGCTTTTAAATACTCAAAGGAAGAAAACCTTAGAATTATTATTGTTAAGCAATTAAATTGAAAAATCTTGGCTTAAAATCTAGAAAATTACTCATAGAGTCTATTATTCTTCTAACACATTAAGAATCAATTTTAGAACTTACTTCTCCAGAGAAAATGACTAAAACATCCAAAATTCTGTGGCCCTGTCATGGCCTTAGTGTGTATTCGGGAGCATTTGTAGTTCTTGATCTTTTCCTTTTGTCTAATGGAAATAAAGAAGGTTCTTTGGTAACCTGCTATGAAACACCTGGTCAAAGCAAAAAGACTGAGAATGGAAAATGAAAAATCAATTGTTCAACTTTACAAAGTGTTCTTATTTCGTAGAAATAAAGTCTTGTTGGGAGAATAGAGTTTAGAATCAAAGGAGGCCAACATCTTGTTAAAAACAGACACACATACTCAATACCTACTTACACGTTTATTACAAGATGCGCACACAGAGACACTCACACACACTCACATGGACACACAGGCTGACAACTCCTGCTGGAATTGCTTAATGTTTTCAACAGTCATCCAGCAATCTGGCAGAGACTCCGAATATTTCAGTGTTTTAGTAGTTTGAACTTTCAGGTTCAGTCACTGAAGTAAACTATTTTATTTCACTCTCATTACTTTGTCTGTCTCCCGAAGGATCTCTACAGTAGCAAACATGAAACTGTTATTAGCATAGGAAATGGCATGGTATTAGGTAGATAGAAGCCCCTCTCTAAGAATTGCTTACAATATTCAAATAAGCTTACTCTGGGAATAGTCAATTAAAAATTGAAAAAGGCTTGCAATCATACTGGCTTTTCCTAAGCAGAAAAATGTGAATATTTCAATTTTGCAGATTAAAAAGGATACCCTTAAGGACAAACATTGGAATTTTCTTTAGCCAGAGCTGCATTGTTTTAAATTAAACTTTTTATTTTGAGATAATTGTCAGAGCTGCATTTTGGCTTTTGACTGATGTTCCCTTATTAAATTGTATAGCACTAAGGAATATGGGTGGAATTCCCGAGTGAAGGACTAACTCATTGGGGATTATGTAGACTGAGGAAAATGAATCTCCTTGTCACATTCGATAAGAGGCAATATTCAGTAATGTCTGTAAGCCCTAGCTTTAGGGTCAGATAGATCTCAATTTGGATCGTGGCTGTACCACTTCCTAGCTCTGTGACCCCAAATTATTCACTGATAACCTGAACATGATAATGTATACCTTATAAAGTTCTTGTGATTACTTAATAAGCAAATTATTAATATTATTAGTGCCATTATTGTCATTACTATTATCATTCTATATAGATCAGCTCTGTCCCTCATAATTAAGTAATATGTTATAATAAATTGTAGCTTTAGGCACTTAGTGAAGCCCTAGATGCTGTTCAAAGGGAGCCTAGCATGATAAAACAGATGTAGTGAATGTTGACAATGGTGGCTCTGGAAGAAGGGAAGCTTTTTACACTATTCTTGCAACTTTTCTGTCAGTTTGCAATTTTATCAAAATATAAAAGTTTAAAAAGTACCGAAACATACAATGTCTTTGAATTCCTGCAGAGTGCTTGTCACTAGGCAGTGACCCAGAAACCATGGAGACCCTGAGACTTTACAATTCATTTTATTATAAATAGTCTGAGTATAGCACTTCTACTGGGTTTTATGCTTATTGTTGTATTTGTCTTATTGTGATGATTTCCCTAATAGAAAGGGGGAATTATCCAAACATTTAAGATGTATTAATTTTGAGCAAGTTTGCATCAGCACTCAGGATGGGTATGAGGATATCAACTGGAAGACTTCTGCAGTAAGTGGTCTCTCTGAAGTCTGGGAATCTTTTGTACCCTTGGAACTCTCTAGGATTTTTGCTTGTTTGTTTTAAAATCCCCCCTATAGTGTAACACAATGTTATCAATAAAAAGATCGATCGGCCGGGCGTGGTGGCTCACTCCTGTAATCCTAGCACTTTGGAAGTCTGAGCAGGGCAGATCACCTGAGGTCAGGAGTTTGAGATCAGCCTGGCCAATGTGACAAAACCTCATCTCTACTAAAAAATATAAAAATTAGCAGGACATGGTGGTGCGTGTCTATAATCCCAGCTACTCAGGAGGGTCAGGTAGGAGAATTGCTTGAACCCAGAAGGGGGAGATTGCAGTGAACTGAGATCACTTCACTGCACTCCAGCCTGGGATGCAGTGCAAGACTCTATTAAAAAAAAAAAGATCATTGTTGTGCTCTTTTCTCAGCCTCACTACCAACTAGAAAAATATTGAAGATTTTCAAATAAATTTTCTTCCAGCCTGGAATGCTTTACCTGGAAAAGTTTTATAATCTATTATAGAGTTTCCAGAGTAAATCTATAACAACCATGAAAATGCCTATTCATTGCAAAGAAAGCCTTGGGTAAACCTTTCATGTGCTTCCAAATTCCCTTTCCTCAATAAATCAGGTAAGGTCTGTGAAAATTCACAAACATGTGAAGGCAAACTATGTTACCTTGATTTCACTTTTAAATTTAAAACGGGATCATCCTTGGAGATGAATACCAAATTCCAGAGATAAAACCCTTTGAAATACATCCAAAATGCAATGTTGAGAACTTAGTTCCAAGAAAAAGAACTGACTGTTACTCCTGTCTGTGTCAGTTTCTATGAAAAAGTCACTTAGTTCGTTGAATCGTTTCTTGTCCTTTACCTGTTTGAAAATAGTTTGTTAGGACAAAAGCTATAAAAATGTTTAGTTAAGAAAAGAAAAGAAAAAAAAAAAACCTCAAAAATTAGCAGAAGACAAGACATAACTAAGATTAGAGCAGAACTAAAGGAGAAACAGACCAAAAGAAAAAAAACCTTCAAAAAAATCAATAAATCCAGGAGCTGGTTTTTTGAAAAGATCAACAAAATAGGCCAGTAGCCAGATTAATAAAAAAGAAAAGAGAGAAGAATCAAATAGATGCAATAAAAAATGATAAAGAAGATATCACCATCGATTCCACAGAAATACAAACTACCATCAGAGATTACTACAAACAACTCTATGAACACAAATCGGTAAACCTGGAAGAAATGGATAAATTCCTGGACACTTGCACCATCCCATGCCTAAATCAGGAAGAAGTCAAAACCCTGAATAGAACAATAACAAGGTCTGAAGTGGAGGCAGCAATTAATAGCCTACCAACCAAAAAAAGCCCAGGTCCAGATGGGTTCACAGCCACATTCTACCGGACATAGAAAGAGGAGCTGGTACCACTCCTTCTAAAACTATTCTAAACATTCCAAAAAGAAGGAATCTTTCCCAAATCATTTTATGAGACAAACATCATCCTGATATCAAAACCTGGTAGAGACTCAACAAGAAAAGAAAACTTCAGGCCAATATCCATGATGAACGTTGATACAAAAATCTTCAATAAAATACTGGCAAATTTTTTGCAACAGCACATCAAAAAGCTTATCCATCACAATCAAGTAGGCTTTATCACAGGGATGCAAGGCAGGTTCAACATATGCAAGTCTATAAACGTAATTCACCACATAAACAGAACCAAAGACAAAAACCACATGATTATCTCCATAGGTGCAGAGAAGGCCTTCGACAAAATTCAACAGCCTTTTATGCCAAAAACTCTCAATAAACTAGGTGTCAACAGAATGCATCTCAAAATAGTAAAAGCTATTTATGACAAACCCACAGCCAATATCATACTGAATGGGCAAAAACTGGAAGGATTCCCTTTGAAATCCAGCACTAGACAAGGATGCCCTCTCTCACCACTCCTATTCAATACAGTATTGGAAGTTCTAGCCAGAGCAATCGGGCAAGAAAAAGAAATAAAGGATATTCAATTAGGAATGGAGTAAGTCAAATTGTCTCTATTTGTAGACGACATGATTGTATATTGAGAAGACCACATCGTCTCAGCCCAAAATCTTCTTAAACTGATAAGCAACTTCAGCAAACTCTCAGGATACAAAATCAATGTGCAGAAATCACAAGCATCCCTATACAGCAATAACAGACTTAAAGAGAGCCAAATCTAGAATTAACTGCCATTTACAATTGCTACAAAGAGAATAAAATACCTAGGAATACAACTAAAAAGGAATGTAAAGGACCTCTTCAAGGAGAACTACAAACCACTGCTCAACGAAATAAGAGAGGACACAAACAGATGAAGAAACATTCCATGTTCATGGTTAGGAAGAATCAACATTGTGAAAATGGCCATACTGCCCAAAGTAAGTTATAGATTCAATGCTATTCCCATCAAGCTACCTATGACCCTCTTCACAGAAGTGCAAAAAAAAAAAACAAAAAAAAAACACCTTGAACTTCATATGGAACCAAAAGAGAGTCTGTACAGGCAAGACAATTCTAAGCAAAAAGAACAAAACTGGAGGCATCATGCTACCTGACTTCAAACTATACTACAAGGCTACAAATCAAAACAGCATGGTACTCATAGCAAAACAGAGATACAGACCAATGGAACACAACAGAGGCCTCGGAGGCAACGCCACACATCTATAACCATCTGATCTTTGACAAACCTGACAAAAACAAGCAATGGGGAAAGGATTCCCTGTTTTAAAAATGGTGTTGGAAAAACTGTCTAGCCATGTGCAGAAAGCAGAAACTGGACCCCTTCCTGACACCTTATACTAAAATTAACTCCAGATGGATTAAAGACTTAAACATAAGGCCTAACACCATAAAAACCCTAGAAGAAAACCTAGGCAAAACCATTCAGGACATAGGTGTAGGCAAGGACTTTATGACTAAAACACCAAAAGTGTTGGCAACAAAACCAAAATAGACAAAAGGGATCTAATTAAACTCCAGAGCTTCTGTACGGGAAAAGGAAACCATCATTAGAGTGAACTGGCAACCAATAGAATGGGGAAAAAAATTTGCAGTCTACCCATCTGCCAAAGGGCTAATATCCAGAATCTGCAAATAACAAAAACAGATTTACAAGAAAAAAACAAACAAAGCCATTCTAAAGTGGGAGAAGGACACAAATGGACACTTTTCAAAAGAAGACATTTATGAGGCCAACAAACATATGAAAAAATGCTCATTGTCGCTGGTCATTAGAGAGATGCAAATCAAAACCACATTGAGATACAATCTCATGCCAGTTAGAATGGCAATCATTAAAAAACCTGGAGACAACAGATGCTGGAGAGGCTGTGGAGAAATAGGAACACTTTTACACTGTTAGTGGGAGTGTAAATTAGTTCAGCCACTGTGGAAGACAGTGTGGAGATTCCTCAAGGATCTAGAAATAGAAAAATCCATTTGACCCAGCAATCCCATCACTGCATATATACCCAAAGGATTAGAAATTGTTTTATTATAAAGACACATGCACACATATGTTCGTTGCAGCACTGTTTCAATAGCAAAGACCTGGAACCAACCCAAATGCCCATTGATGATAGACTAGACAAGGAAAATGTGGTACATATATACCATGGAATACTGTGCAGCTGTAAAAAGGATGAGTTCCTGTCCTTTGTTGGGACATGGATGAAGCTGGAAACCATCATTCTCAGCAAATTGACACAAGAACAGAAAATCAACCACCACATGTTCTCACTCATAGGCGGGTGTTGAACAATGAGAACACATAGACACAGGGAACAGAGCATCATACACTGGGGTCTGTTGGGAGGGAATAGGAAACAGACAGTGAGGGCTAGGGTGGTTGGGGAGGGAAACATGGGGAGAAATGCCAGATGTAGGTGATGGGGGGATGGAGGCAGCACACCACATTGCCATGTGTGTACCTATGCAACAATCCTGCAATATCTGCACATGTACCCCAGAACCTAAAGCACAATAAAATATACATTTAAAAGATATTTAGTTGTTTGCTTTCAGAAATATATAATGCAATTCAGACAGCACCAGATATTTTTGATGTCTCTGTCCATGCAAGAGAAGTAAATATAAAATATATACAAAGTGTTCACCACATGGCTATGTCATCTAGATAATAAAAATTTATTGGGTAAGACACCCTGATAGAACAGGATCTTCACAATTCTGATTATTATATTATTATATTTTTGTTGTTTTGTTGAAAGTAGAAATTCCTTGTTGTTACGTGCTTGGGAAAATAAACTAGTATCTTTGATGAATCCTTGAATTTCCCTGGCCACACATACTGACACCTGATATATAGTAAGTCTTGCTAAGTAAACTGATCCTTTATCAAATGCCCATATGAATTCACATTATAGTGGCATCGGTAAGGAGTGCTTTCTTTCCAGGGTTTATGGTCATCATGTGATATTGATGGCAGGGAGCATGAATTAAAGTTTGGTTTTGAGCTTCTGGGCTCTGAACACTACACCTTATTTTGGGAGAAAAAAATGGCACCTCAATCCTATAGTGTTCTCAGTGAACATAATGTACATTCTATTTTAACAACTTTTATAGTCTCCATTTTTTATTAATTCACCCTGAATATGCTGTGCTTTTTATTGTGAATAACCAATAAAGGGTGGCTGTAAAAACCGTCATAACACTATACTATTTTCTTCCATACTTTTATCTTCTACTGTAAACTTAGATGCTGCTCAGAAATGCAATTAAAGAAAAAATGAACTCACAAAGAAAATATTTAGGGCTCTGGAAACAGCATATTCAGCTTTCCATGGCTTCTTTCACTGGACATATTCTTAACAGTATAATGTTTGTTTGGCTTATTTCTCTATCTTTCTTAGTTATCTGATATCAATTATTGAAAAATTTCGTATAGAATTTGAAGGTAGGCAGTTCCTGGGCACTTTAACACCTAACAGTTTGGTTACTTTTAGTTATTTATGGTGACACTAAAAGGTTACCCTGAGATAAAAATATTTCCAAAGTATGAATCGATCCATTGAGATTTAAGAAGACAGTGCAGACTGGGCGCAGTGGCTCAAGCCTGTAATCCCAGCACTTTGGGAGGCTGAGGCAGGTGGATCAAGAGGTCAAGAGATTGAGACCTTCCTGGCTAACATAGTGAAACCCCATCATCTACCGAAAATACAAAAATTAGCTAGGTGTGGTGGCGTGCACCTGTAGTCCCAGCTACTTGGGAGGCTGAGGCAGGAGAATTGCTTGAATCCAGGAGGTGGAGGTTGCAGTGAGCTGAGATTGTGCCACTGCACTCCAGCCTGGCACCTGGCATCAAAATGAGACTCTGCCTCAAAAAAAAAAAAAAAAAAAAAAGAGGGCTTTGTACTTTAAATGTTTACTGCCCAGTAAACTACATTATTACTTAAGCATGCTATCAGCAAAGGACCAATTCATTACCTATTGTGTGCAAGGCACAAAGACGAACAAGGAGGCATAAAACCTAGCCCTAACCTCAGGCAAAGTACAATATATTTTGGGGAAGACAGAATATAATTTAGTAAATAATGAATTAATATGCATAGCAATCATTGTTTAAGACTCACAGAAGAGAAAGAATCTTGGTAGGCTTGATTTGCAAGGAAAGTTTCCCTATAAAAGTGGGATTTGAACTAAATCTGGAAGGATTCCTAACGGTAAACAAGATGGAAAGGATTAAAGTGACCATGCAAGTTCCAAAAGTAGGAAGGCAGGACTGTGTTAAGGGGGACACAAAGTAAATTCTTTTTATATCTTTATTATTTATTTATTTATTTATTTATTTATTTTGCAGACATATAGACATATCCATTATAAAACAGAAAATGGGGCTGGAAAAGAAAGGTCAAGTGAGACTTCAGATATTCTGGAATGCAAGGCTGACAAATTTGGGCTTAGTTCTGTAGCTGATAGAAATCCATGGAAGGCTTTTGAGCAGGAGGGTCACATGAGTTAAGAAAATCACATAGCGATGTGAGTGATCATGGGGAAGGAGTGTTGCAAGGATTCTACCCTAATCTTTAGACCACAAAGGAAGGGACGCAGCCCTGAGCCTAGCACTGTAGAGAACAACTGCATATTAGAAACCCAAGTGTTAAATATATCAAGGAAGACAAGTTGACTCTAGCACTTGGGATCTAGTACTCGATG
Source organism: Saimiri boliviensis (assembly GCF_048565385.1). Taxonomy (NCBI): domain Eukaryota; kingdom Metazoa; phylum Chordata; class Mammalia; order Primates; family Cebidae; genus Saimiri; species Saimiri boliviensis. The sequence goes on from NC_133470.1 coordinate 136,928,894, forward strand.
CTGAAAGTCTCCTTCCATGCCCAACATATCTCAATTCCAGGGAAATGGTTTGCTACATTTATTGCTCTATTCCTTAAAAACAAAATGTGATGCCGCAAGCAAATGATTTTTAACTGTTCTGCAACCTACATTGGATATCTAAGCCACAGAACTGGTTAGGTAACAGAAAAGACTATTCAAATCCTTTCTCTAGGTTGCATGAATGACTTATTTCTTCCCGCAATGAGCTGTTATTTCCCAGCAGTGCCTTCAAGATGCTTTCTTGATTCTTTTCATCTTCCTATTCATGATTCCAAAGGAATTCACAAATTTGTATTGTATTCAAGAGTTCCACATTGCAGTTGAAGAACATTTTGCAATATTGAACAATTTATGCTCCTCAAAGTATATATAGGTAGATCTAGGCATATAATGCATGAATCACTGATACCAGTTGTATACATTGGCAATTAAATAGACATTGGATGATAGAATTGTAATTAGTTTTATTTGTGCAAACTAATAAGTTTCATTCAATTTTCAATAATAAGAATTGTAGCTTTATTTAAATAGCTTGGAATTCTTTTTAAATTCATAGATTTTAAATAATATCTAGCAATATAATAGAAAAATAACTTTGAAAACATATATTAAATAACCACTTAAAATATTTTACCTGTATATTGATGATAATAATTCAATACTTATGCATTTAATGTTGCCATAAATATATTTATATATATTAACATATATCATTTATATAATATTCTAAAACAATTTCACATTTAGTTTAGGGTTAAGGAGGTACATGTACATGTTTGTTACATTGATGTATTCCATGATGATGTACAGTTGATATTATCACCCTAGTACTGAGTATATTACTTCGTTTTTCAACTCTTACACCCCTCCTTCCCTTCCCCCTCTAGTCTCCACTAATCCCCAGTTTCTACTATTGCAATCTTTATGTCCCTGAGTACCCAATGATTAGCTCCCACTTGTAAATGGAAAAGTGGTATTTGGTCTCCTCTTCCTGCATTAATTTGCCTAGGACGATGGCCTCCAGCTCCATCCATGTTGTTGCAAAGAACATGAGTTTCTTCATTTTTATGGCTGTACCTTATTGCATGGTGTATATATACCACATTTATTTATCAATTCCACCAGTGATGGGCACCTAGATTGATTCTATGTCTTTACTATTGTGAATAGTGCTATGATGAACATAGGAGTGCATGTGCCTTTTTGGTAGAACAATTTATTTCTTTTGGATATACACCCAGTAATGGGATTTCTGGGTCAAATAGTACTTCTATCTTAAATACTTTGAAAAATCTCCAAACTACTTTCCACAGTGGCTGAACAAATTTATATTCCCACCAACAGTGTATAAGCATTCCCTTTTCTCCACATCGTCATTATTTACATTTCTCTGATGATTAGTGATGTTGAGCATTCTTCCATGTTTGTTGGCTGTTTGTATGTTGTGAAAGGAAAATAAATCTTGAAGCCCCCAAATCACTAAGCTAAAGGGAAGAATCAAGCTGTAAACTGCTTAGGGCCAACCTGCCTCCTATTCTACTCAAAGTCACCCCTCTGCTCATTGAGAGAAATCTATATCTGATTGCTTCCTTTAGAGAGGCTAATCAAAAACTCAAATGAATGCAGTCATTTGTCTCTTATCTACCTGTGACCTGGAAGTCTCCTTCCCACTTTGAGTCTTCCTGCCTTTGCTTTGAATTGTCCTGCCTTTCCAGACTGAAGCAATGTTTATCTTGCATATGTTGATTGATGTCTCATGTCTCCCCAGAATGTGTAAAACCAAACTACGCTCTGACCACCTTGGGGTGGGCTGCCGTCTTTACTGTTTGGGTGAATTAGCTATTTTGGCTTTCAGACTTTGGCGAGTCCAAAGGAGCAGGAGCTGAAGTGAACTGCAAGCACAACACAGCTGCTCTTATGAAAATGTGATCAGACTGCTTTTTAAAAGTGGGTCTCTGATCCCATTCCTCATCATTGGGTCGGACCTCCCAACTGGGGTCTTCAGTTACCCCCACCAGTGTTCTCCAGCTGGCAGAGGTTTTAAATTTTCTTGGGATGAAGCTCCCAGAAGGAGGGGTAGGCTGCCCTCTTTGCTGCTTGGGTGACATAGCAGTTCCAGCCTTCGACCTTTAAAGAGTCTAAGGCAACAGGGAGCTGAAGCAGTCCTCCAGGGCAGTACAGCTGCTTTACAAACACATGGCCAGACTGCTTTTTTAAGTTGATCCCCGATCCTGTTCCTCCTCACTGGGTGAGACTTTCCAACTGGGATCTCCAGCCACCTCCTACAGGTGTGTTCGTGGTGGCAACAGGTCTGTACCTCCCTGGGATGGAGCTTCCAGAACAAGGGCTGGGCTGCCATCTTTGCTATATCACAGCCTTCACTGGTGATACCTCCAGGTACTGGAAATCCAAGGTGACTAGAGACTAAAACTAGCCCCAGCATATCACAGCAGCCCTATGGAAAATTTGTCAGACTGTTATGTGGGTGCCTCTTTCCATATCTTCTCACTGTGCAGATCCTCCATGTCTGGACTTCCAGCCATCCCCCGCCAGAGCTGTCAAGCCAGTAGTAACATGGCAACTTCCTTTACAAAGCCTCCAGCAACAATTGAAAGCTCCTTTGTCACTGCTTTTGCAGTGGAACTGCCCTTGCTACCGCTGGGCTAATAAAGCAGCAAAGACACTAAGTGCCTTATCCACACCTCTAACAAGCTGCAGTCAATGCAAGAAGAGGAGTTCACTATGTTTCCTATTAGTCCCACAAAAAACCCACTGGTTGTCACCAGACAGGGAACCCCTGGCTTGGGCCCACAGCACAAACCCACCATCCTGGGTTGATTCCATTGAATGATTGCTTACTGGCATCTCTCTGGGGTGGAGCCCAGAGGAGACAAGTGAAAGACCCCTGGCGACAACCACTACTAAGGTCCCCTTCCTCTGCTGCCTACAGATTGGGAAAGAAGCATAAACACTGAGATTGCCCCAGAGCTGCAGCAGGCACCCAGGAGTGCTAGGCCGTGATTTAAAGGCAACACTCAAGGGGGAGAGGAACGCACAATTTCAGAAGATTGAGAGGGAACATGGCTGTAACTATGAGGAAACAGGGGAGCCACACAACCAAGCAAGCCTGCCAACCAACCAATACGCCTAAGTGCCACCTACTGGATCATAGCCCAAAGCTTCAATACCAAAAAATTTCATCCAAACATATGTCCCACTAAAACCAGAGATAAGAAGTCAGCATTGCTGGGCATGGTTCACACCTGTAATCCCATCACTTTGGGAGACTGAGGTGTGCTGATCACCTGAGGTCAGGAGTTCAAGACCAGCCTGACCAACATGGTGAAACGTGTCTCTACTAAAAGTGCACAAAGAACATTAGCCGGGCATAGTGGCACATGCCTGTAATCTCAGCTATTCAGGAGGCTGAGGCATGGGAATCATTTGAACCCTGGAGGCAGAGGTTGCAATGAGCCAAGATTGCACCACTCCACTCCAGCCTGGGTGCCAGAGTGAGACTCTGTCTCAAAAAACAAAACAAAACAAAGCAAAACTAATCAAAAACAAAACAAACAAAAAAGTAGTCAGCATCAAATGAAGGCCATATACAAAGCCTTAGCCTGGTGAACACATCCAGAAAGGAAGTCTATTGACTGTACTCAAGGTACACTCCAGCCCAAGGAGCACCTACATGCAGAGATGAGAAAGAAAGAATGCAAGAACTCTGGTAACTCAAATGGCCACAGTGTCATATGTCCTCCAAATGATGACACCAGTTCTCCACTAATAGTTCTTAACCAGGCTGAACTGGCTAGAAAGATGAATTTGGACTATGAATATGAGCAAAGATTATTGAGATTCAGGAGGATGGAAAAGTCCAACCCAAGGAAACTAAGAATCACAATACAGCAATACAGTAGCTGAAGGATGAAATAATCAGTATAAAAAAGAACCTAACTGGTCTGACAGAGCTGAATAACACAACACAAGAATTACACGATGCAATCACAAGTATTAACGGCAGAATAAACCAAGCTGAAGAAAGAATCTCGTAACTCAAAGACTGGTTCTCTGAAATAAGACAGTCAGACAAAAATGAAGAAAAGAATAAAAAGGAATGAACAAAGTATCTGAGAAGTATAAGATTATGTAAAGAGGTAAGATATACAAATCATTGCTATCCCTGAAAGTGGGGGGAGAAAGCAAGCAACTTGGAAAACATATTTCAAGATATCATCCATGAAAACTTTCCCATCCTTGCTAGAGAGGCCAACAGTCAAACTCAGGAAACACAGAGAACTACACAAGAAGATCATCCCCAAGACACCTAATCATCAGATTTTCCAAGGTCTAAATCAAAGAAAAAACATTAAAGGCAGCTAGAAAAAAGGGCAGGTCCCCTGCAAAGGGAACCTCACTAGGCTAACAGCAGACCTCTCAGCTGAAACCCTACAAGACAGAAGAGACTTGAGGACAATAGTCAACATTCTTAAAAAACAAAACAAAACAAAACAAAACAAAAAACTTCTACCAAGAATTTCATGTCCAGCCAAAACAGCTTCCTAAGTGAAGGCACCAAGTGGCGAGGTGGATAAAAAGCAAGACCCAATGGTATTTTGTCTTCAAGAGATCCATCTCACACATATTTATACCCATAGGCTCAAAATAAAGGGATGGAGGAAAGCCTACCCAGCTATTGAAAAACATAAAAAAAAAAAAAATCAGGAGTTGCAATCCCAGTTGCAGACAAGATAGACTTCAAATCAACAAAGATAAAAAAAGACAAAGAAGGGCATACATAATAAAAAATTATTCAGTTCAACAAGAAGATATAACTATCCTAAATATAAATACATCCAAAACAGGAGCACACAGATTTATAAAGCTAGTTCTTAGAGACCTATAAAGAGACATAGACTCCTACACAAAAACAGTGTGAGACTTTAACACTCCACTAACAGAATTAGGCAGATCTTTGAAGCAGAAAATTAACAAAGATATTCAGCACCTAAATCAATATTGGACCAAATGAATCTGATAGGCCTCTACAGAACTCTCCACCCTCCACAAAACAGATTATATATTTTTCTCTTCAACACATAGCACACACTCTAAAATTGACCAGATAATTGGAAATAATTCTCAGCAAATGAAAAAAAAAAAAAAAAAAAACCTGAAATAATAACAAACACATTCTCAGGCCATAGCTCAAGAAAAAAAGAAGTCAAGACTAAGAAAACAGCTCAAAGCCATGCAATTACATGGAAATTAAACAACATGCTCTAGAATGACTTTTAGGTAAATGATGGAATTAAGGAAAATATCAGGAAGTTCTTTGAAACTAGTGAGAACGAATATACAACATACATGAATCTCTGGGACACAGCTAAGACAGTGCTAACTAGAAAATTTATAGCACTACATGCTCTCCTCAAAAAGTCTAAAAGATCTCAAATTAATAATATAACATCAAAAATGAAAGAATTTAAGAAGCAAGAACAAATCAACCCCAAAGCTAGTAGAAGACAGTAAATAACCAAAACCAGAGCTGAATTGAAGGAAATCAAAATACACATAAAATTCAAAAGATTCATGAACCTAGAAATTTTTTTTTTGAAAAAAAAAATTAAGATAGTCTATGAGCTAGAATAATAAAGAAGAAAAGAGAAGATTGAAATAAACACAATCAGAAATGACAAAAGGAATGTTACCACTAACCCCACAGAAGTAAAAATAACCATCAGAAACTACTACAAACAACCCTATGCATTCAGACTAGAAAATGTAGAAGAAATGGATGCATTCCTGGACACATACACCCACCGAAAACTAAACTAGAAATAAATTGATTTCCTGAACAGACCAATAATGAACTCTGACATTGAATCGGTAACAAATAACCTACCAACAACAATGACAAGCCCAGGACCTGATGGATTCATAGCTGAATTCTACCAGGTGTACACAGAAGAACTAATACTATTTTTACAGAAACTAATTCCAAAAAATTGAGGGGGAGGAAGTCCTCCGCAACTCGTTCTGTGAGGCCAGCATCACGCTGATACAAAAACCTGGTGGAGACACAACAACAAAAAAAAGACAATTCTAGACCAATATATTTCATGAACATTGATGCAAAAATCCTCACCAAAATACTTACAAACTGAATCCAGCAGCACATCAAAAAGCTAGTTCACCTCGATCAAATAAGTTTCATACCTGGGATGCAAAGTTGGTTCAACATATGCAAATCAGTAAATGTCACTTATTACATAAACGTAACTAAAGAAAGAAACAACATGATGATCTCAATAGATGCAGAAAATGCTTTTAATAAAATTGAACACCTCTTATGTTAAGAACTCTCAATAAACTATGTATTGAAGGAGCAAATCTCAAAATAATAAGAGCCGTCTATGATAAACCCACAGCCAACGTTACACGGAATGGGCAAAAGTAGGAACATTCTGCTTGAAAACTGTCACTAGACAAGGATGCCCTCTCTCACCACTCCTATTCGACATAGTATTGAAAGTCCAACCTGGAGCAATCAGGGCAGATAAAGAAATAAACAGCATCCAAATAGGAAGAGAGGAAGTCAAAATATCTCTGTTACAGATGGAAGACCTCATAATCCCATCCCAAAAGCTCCTTCAGCCAATAAATGAGATAAAATTTGCTGAAACTTCAGCAAAGTTTCAGGATGCAAAATTAATGCACAGAAATCAGTAGCATTCCTATACGTCAACAATAGGCAAGCCAAAGCCAAATCACCAATGAACTGCCATTCACAATTGCCCTAAGAAGAATAAAATACCTATGAATACAGCTAAATGGGGAAGTGAAAGATGTCTCTACAATAAGAATACAAAACAGTGCTCAACAAAATCAGACATGGCAAAAAAAAAAAAAAGAAAAAACAAATTTATGTTCATGGACTTAATATCATTACAATGGCCCTGCTGCCCAAAGTAATTTACAGATTCAATGCTATTCCTATCAAACTAACAATGAGATTCTTCTCAGAACTAGAAAAACAAAACTATTTTAAGATTCATATAGAACCAAAAAAGGGCCCCAATAGCCAAGGCAATTCTAAGCAAAAAAATCAAAGCTGGAGGCATCACTTTACCCAACTTCAAACTATACTACAGAGATCCAGTATTCAAAACAGCAGGGTACTTGTACATAAACAGGCACATAGACCAATGGATCAATCTTTCATCTTCCTGGTTAGATGTATTTTGGGGTATTTTATTTCTGTGTGTGGCTATTGTAAATGGGATTGCATTCTAGGTTTGGTTCTCAGCTTGAACACTATTGACGTATAGAAATGCTACTGAATTTTTTACATTGAGTTTGTAACTTGAAACTTTACCTAAGTTGTTTATTAATTCTGGGAGCTTAGTGGCAGAGTCTTTAGGATTTTCTACGTTTAGAATCACATCATCACTTAAGAGAGATGTTTGATTTATTCTTTTCCTGTTTAGATACCTTTTATTTCTTTCTCTTGCATTATTGGTTTGGTTAAGACTTTCTATATTTATTTTTAAGCCTTTGATTCATTATGGTCAATAGGACCCAATTTGTGTAAGAAACTTGATTATAAAATCATAATTAATGATTTAGCTGAAGTCAAAGTTAGAAAAAATTGTTTATGAAATAAGTAATGTATAGATGTATCATTTTTATATGAGTTCATCTTATGACTCAACCAACATTTCTGGACCATGAGCGGATCACTCAGATATGTGCAATAACAATTACATTTAGTCATCTTTGTAATTTTGTTGACATTCAGTGCTATTGAAATCACAGCTTTACACATATTTTAGATTTATTGTTAGAAAGATATACTTGTTAATGTAGGGGGATAGAACATATTTTATTCAACAATTTTTTAAACTTGATTGTAAATATTTGGGCATGTGATATATGAGTCTCCATTTGTACTCTTGCCCTAAGTTCCTATTAGGAGCTGACCTAGGTGAGAGCTCTTTCGCAAGATATTTTTCCTTATGTTTTGTGTCTGTGTGTTTTAGTTATGCATTGTAAGATGTTTCAAGGTATAATTTACATAAAATACAGAACATGTTTTTAAATATACAGTTTATGAGTTTTGACAAATATGTAAACACTCTTGTAACCACCAACAAAATCAGTATATAAAACATTTTTATGTCCTCAGAAAGTTTGTTTGGGTCTCTTTCCTGCTAATTAATTTCCCACTCCCCAAACGGTAACAGAAGCAACTGCTGTTTTTATTTCTACCACAATAGATTAGTTTTGCTTCTGAAATTTCATATAAATTGAATTATAAAGAATTTCATTTTGTGTCTGGCTTCTAACAATCAATGTCATGACTCTGAGTTTTATATATGCTGTTGCATACACCACTAAAGTTTCTTTCTATTACTGAATAGTATTCCACTATATGAATATATTATAGTTTGTTTTTCATTCATTGAGTTGTTCCAGTTTGTGGTTTACATGAATAAAGCTGATATGAGCAATTTTGCATTCACCACATTTTGTCTGTTGATGTGTGTGTGAAATTTTCATTTCTGTTCAGTAAATCCTTATGAGTGGATCATAGAACAGATGTATGTTTAACACTGTAAGAAACTGTCAAATAAGTTTTCTAATGTAATTATAGCATTTTAGAATTTCATTAGGAATGTATGAAAGTTTCAATTGCCCTTACATCGATGCTGATGTTGAGTACTTTCAGTATTTTTAATTTTAGCCATTCTAGTTTCTGTGAAATGGAATTTCATTGTGATTTTAATGTACATTTCTCTTACATATAATGATATTGAGCTCTTTTTCATGTGCTTATTGGCCATTTGTATGTTTTTTTTAAAAAATGCATTTCAAGTCTCTTTTCCCCATTTTTATTGGGTTATTTGTATATTATGGTGTTTAGGAGTTATTTACATATGATGCATATGTGTTATTTATTAAATATGTGCACTGCAAATATTTTTGCCTCATATGGGGCTTGCCTCTTTCATTTTACTAACAGTGCTTTTCAATAAATATTTTTATTTTAGTTTGATGAAATCAAAATTACTTTTGTTTTAGTTAGTGCTCCTGTGTTCTAAAACATTTGTTTATCCTAACATCGCAAAAATATTCTCTTTTGTTTAATTATTTTTTAAACAAATTTTTATTTTTTTTAAAGTAGTTTCAGGTTCACAGTAAAATTATGAGGAAAGTATAGAGATTTCCTATATTGCCCTTTCACTCTGCAACCTACATAGTCTCCTGACTATCAATGTCCCCCACCACAGTGGTACATTTATTGTAATTGATGCACCTAAACTGACATAGCACTATCACCTAAAGTTCATATTTTACATTAGGATTCTCTCCTGGTGTTGTATATTCTATGGATTTGTGCAAATGTATAATATATGTATTCACCATTATAGTATCATGCAAAGCAATTTCACGGCCCTAAACATCCTCTGTGTCTGTACCTTCTCCTCAGCTTTGCTGTGAACCTAACGCTTAAAAATTAAGCTTTGAAAATTAAAGTGTGTGAGTAGAAACAGTGCTTTAGGGAGAAGGGGATGGAGAATCAAAAGGCTAAGTAATTTTTGTCACAGTCAACAACTAACAGGACTCAAACTCAGGCAGGAGTTTCTGAAGGTAGATGTTTTTTCATCTCCTCTGGTGGCCTCTATTTGGGATTTCACACTCTTTTTATGCCAGGACTAATGTTCTCTGGCCTGGTCTCCAAGGCAAACTTTGAGGGATTTGTCTCCATTCATGTTTTCAGATGTGGAAATACAACGTGAGTCGGAGAGTTTGCCACAATTTCATCAAAGGCGAAATCATGAGGCTATTTCTCCAAGAAAGTTTTGGTGAGTAATAGCTGCTGGGTGGGCCTGTCTTTTCCTCTTTAGCTTCTCTTTCTTCTCCTTTTCTTCCTCTAACTCTCTTTTCAACTTATTTTACCTTAATTCCCTGATTCATTATAAAACATTTTTGTGCTCCACCTATTGATTCCTGCTTCACCCCTAAACCCTGGCATCCACAAACCTTTTTGTTGGCTTCATAATTTTGCCTTTGCCAGAATATCATATGGTTGGAATCATACAATATATAATCTTCTCACATTAGCTTCTTTCACTTAGTAATATGTATTTAAGATTTCACCATGTCTTTTCGTGGCTTGGTAGCTCATTTGTTTTTAAGACTGAATAATATTCCATTGTCTGGATATACCACAATTTATTTATCCAGTAATCTGATGATAACTATCTTGGTTGTTGCCAATTTTGCACATTATTAATTAATGGTATAAGCATTTGTTTGCAGGTATTTGTGTGGACATAAAATTTTAATTCTTCGGGTAAATACCAGGGAGTGTGACTGCTGGATCATAGGCTAAGAGTACGTTAAGTTTTGTAAGAAACTGCTAAGCTATCCTCCGAAGTGGCTATGCCATTTTGTATTTCCACCAGCGATGAGTGATAGTCCTTGTATATCCATATCTTTGCCAGTATGACAGTGTTCTGGATTTTGGCCATTCTAAGAGGTGTGCAGTGGTATCTCATTGTTGTTTTAATTTGCATTTCCCTGATATCATATGATATGGAACATCTTTTCATATGCTTTTTGCCATTTGCCTTTCTTCTTTGGTGAGGTACCTATTAAGGTCTTTGGCCCATTTTGTTTACTTTTTCTAGAAGGTTTATAATATTGGTTTTGCATTTAGATGTATGTATTGTCAGTAATTAATTTTGATGTGTGTTGAGATATAAGAGTCTGGGGTCATGCTTTTCCATAAAAAAATCTGGTTATTCGGGAGCCTTTTGTTGAAAAATATTTCTTGCCCCCATTGGAGTCCTGATTTGCTTTGCTTTGCTTTTACTTTTGGGGTTTGTGTGTATGTGTGTAGTTTTGGATTTGCTTTTCTGCTATGTAGAAATGTTTTTTTCTGATGTTTGCATTTGTAATAACTGTGTAAAATACTGAGCTTTCTACTTAGACTATATATAAATGAAAACAACATAATTTATTTTTTCTTTCTTCCCTTCTTTTCACTCCATGCTCAAAACTATTCTCTTTATTAACATTTACCTTTTTACTATTATATACTTTAATCAATTACTGCACAATAATAAATTGTAATTATTTTAGATAAATCAGTCAATGAGATACTGTTTCTTCTTTCTGTCTTTCACTGCTCATTGTTTTCTAATCATTTTTGAGACATAATTCGTTATTATACAGCTTTCCCACTGAAAATTTACAGTTGAATGCTTTTATTATATTCACAGAGTTCTATAAATATTATTAAAGTCTAAGTTTAGAACATCTTCATCATCCCCCCAAAAAACTCTGTACCTATTTGAAATCCTTTCCCTTCTTCCTCCATCCCAGCCTCTAGAAACCTTAAATCTAGCTTCTGTTTCCATGAATTTGCTTATTCCAGAAATTTACGTATATGAGATCATATAATATATGACCTTTTGTACCTAGTCTCTTTCACTTAGCATGTTTTTTGAGATTCATCAATGCTGTAGCATGTATCAGAACTTCCTAACTTTTTAATTATGAAATCATATTACATTATATATATATATATATATATATATATATATATATATATATAAAACATTTGTCTAGTCATAGAATAAACAATAAATTTATACTTTTACATAAGTAAATGAATGGATGGGCATAGGACTTGTTTGTACTTTGGGGCTATTATTAATAATCTTGCTTTGATTACTCACGTACAAGTTATTGTATGAGCATACATTCTTAATATATTCAGTTAGGTATATAAAGAGTGAAACTTCTCAGTTAGATGGTAATTCTGTGCTTACCCTTTTGAGGAATTGTCAATCTGTTTTTCAAGGTGGTTGTACCATTTTATATCCTTACTAGCAGTGTTTGAAGGCAAAAATGTCTACACATCTCCAACATTTAGTATTTCCTATTTGGTTTTTGTGTTTTAATTATAGCCACCCTAGTGGGTATGAAGGAATATTTCACTGTGGTTTTGATTTGCATTTCTCTAATGACTAATGATGAACTTCTTTTCAAGTACTTGTAGGCTATTTACATATCTTATTTGGAGATATGCAATGTCTATTAAAACCCTTTGTGTATTTTGTATTGTGTTAGTTGTCTTTTATTATTGGTTCATTAGTCTTTAATATAATCTGGATACTAGTCCCTTCTTTTTTTTTTCATTTATTTATTTTTTTATTATACTTTAAGTTCAGGGATATATGTGCAGATCATGCAGGTTTGTTACATAGGTATACACGTGCCATGGTGGTTTGCTACACTCATAGACCCATCATCTACATTATGTTTTTCTTCTAATGCTATCCCTCCGCTAGCCCACCACCCTCACACAGGCCCCAGTGTGTGATGCTCCCCTCTCTGTGTTCATTTGTTCTCATTGTTCACCTCCCACTTATGAGTGAGAACATGCATTGTTTGGTTTTCTATTACTGTGTTAGTTTGCTGAGAATAATGATTTCCAGCTTCATCTATGTCCCTGCAAAGGACATGAAGTCATCCTTTTCTATGGCTGCATAGTATTCCATGGTGTATATGTGCCATATTTTCTTTATCCAGTCTGTCATTGATAAGCATTTGGGTTGGTTCCAAGTCTTTTCTATTATGCATAGTGATGTAATTAACATACATGTACATGTGTCTTTATAGTAGAATGATTTATAATCCTTTGGGTATATACCCTGTAATGAAATTGCTGGGTCAAATGGTATTTCTGGTTCTAGTTCCTTGAGGAATTGCCACACTGTCTTCCACAATGGTTGAACTAATTTACACTCCCACCAACAGTGTACAAGCATTCCTTTTTCTCCACATCCTCTCTAGCATCTGTTATTTCCTGACTTTTTAATGATCATCATTCTAACTGGCATGAGATGGTATCTCACTGTGGTTTCAATTTGCATTTTTCTAATGACAAGTGATGATGAGCTTTTTTTCATACATTTATTGGCCACATACATGTCTTTTTTTTTTTTTTTTGAGAAGTGTCTGTTCATATCCTTAGCCCACTTTTTGATGCGGTTGTTTCTTTCTTGTAAATTTGTTTAAGTTCTTTGTAGATTCTATATATTAGCCCTTCGTCAGATAGATAGTTTGCAAAAATATTCTCTATTCTGTAGGTTTCCTGTTCATTCTGACAGTTTATTTGCTGTACAGAAATTCTTTACTTTAATTAGATCCCATTTGTCAGTTTTGACTTTTGTTGCCATTGCTTTTGGTGTTTTAGTCATGAAGTCTTTGCCCATACCTGTGTCCTGAATGGTATTGCCTATGTTTCCTTCTAGGGTTTTTTTTTATAGTTTTAGGTTTTGTGTTTAAGTCTTTAATCCATCTCCAGTTACTTTTTGAATAAGGTGTAAGGAAGGGGTCCAGATTTACTTTTCTGCATGTGGCTAGCCAGGCTTTCCAACACCATTTATTAAATAGGGAATCCTTTTCCCATTGCTTGTTTTTGTCAGGTTTGTCAAAGATCATATGGTTGTAGATGTGTGGCATTATTTCTGAGGCCTCTGTTCTGTGCTATTGGTTTATATGTCTGTTTGGGTACCAGTGCCATGCTGTTTTCTTTACTGTTGCCTTGTAGTATAGTTTGAAGTCAGGTAGCATGATGCCTCCACCTTTGTTCTTTGTGCTTAGGATTGTCTTGGCTATACGAGCTCTTTTTTGGTTCTATATGAAATTTTAAAAAGTTTTTTTTCTAATTCTGTAAAGAAAGTCAAGGGTAACTTGATGGGGATAGCATTGGATCTATAAATTACTTTGGGAACTATGGCCATTTTCATGATACCGATTCTTTCTGTCCATAAGCATGGATTATTTTTCTATTTGTTTTTGTTCTCTCTTATTTCCTTGAGTAGTGATTTCTACTTCTTTGAAGGGGTACTTCACACCCCTTGTTAATTGTATTCCTAGGTATTTTATTCTCTTTGTAGCAATTGTGAATGGTAATTCATTCATAATTTGGCTCTCTGTTTGTCTATTGTTGATATATAGAAATGCTTGTAATTTTTGTACATTGATTTTGTATCCTGAGACTGCAGAAGTTACTTATCAGCTTCAGGAAATTTTGGGCTGATATGATGGGATATTCTACATATACAATCATTGTTATTTGCAAACAGAGACAATTTGACTTATTCTCTTCCTATTTGAATATTCCTCATTTCTTTCTTTTGCCTAAAGGCCCTAGCCCAAACTTCCAATACTATGTTGAATAGAAGTGGTGAGAGAGGGCATCCTTGTCTTGTGCTGGTTGTCCAAGAGAATGCTTCCAGATTTTGCTCATCCAATATGTTATTGGCTGTGGGTTTGTCATAAACAGCCCTTAATACTTTGAGATTTGTTCTATCAATATCTAGTTTATTGAGGGTTTTATCCTAAAGGGGTATTGAATTTTGTCGAAGGCCTTTTCCGAATCTATCGAGATAATCATGGGTTTTATTTTCATTGGTACTGTTTATGTGATAGATTATGTTTATTGAGTTGCATGTGTTGAACCGGCCGTGCATCTCAGAAATGAAGCCGACTTCGTCATGTTGGAAAAGATCTGGATGTGCTGCTGGATTTGTTTTGCCAGTACTTTATTGTGGATTTTTGCATTGATGTCCATCAGGAATATGGGCCTAAAATTGTTGTTGTTGTTGTTGTTGTTGTTGTGGTTGTTGTGTCTCTGCCAGATTTTCATATCAGGATAATACTGGCCTCATAAATTGAGTCAGGGAGGAGTCCATCTTTTTCTGTTGTTTGGAATACTTTCAGAAGGAATGGTGCCAGCTCCTTGTTGCCCTTCTGGTAGAATTTAGCTGCAAATCTGTCCGGTCCTGGACTGTTTGTTGTTGTCGTTGTTGTTGTTGAGGGGTTGGTAAGCTATTAATTACTGCCCTAATTTCAGAATTAGTTATTGGTCTCTTCAGGGATTAAACTTCATCCTGGTTCAGTCTTGGGAGGGTGTATGTGTCCAGGAATTTATTCATTTCTTCTATATTTTCTAGTTTATTTGCTTATAGATATTTTGAGTATTCTCTAATGGTAGTTTGTATTTCTTTGGGATCAGTGGTGATATCCCCTTTATCAATTTTTATTGTGTCTATTTGATTCTTCTCTCTTTTCTTCTTCATTAGTCTGGCTAGCAGTCTATTTTGTTAATCTTAAAAAAAACTCCTGGATTTATTCATTTTTTTGAATGGTTTTTCATGTCTCTATGTCCTTCAGTTCTTCTATGATCTTAGTTATTTCTTGTCTTCTGTTAGTTTTTGAATTTGTTTGCTCTTGCTTCCCCAGTTATTTTAATTGTGATGTTTGGGTGTCAATTTTAGATCATTCCCATTTTCTCCTGTGGGCATTTAGTGCTATAAATTTCCCCTAAACACTGCTTTAGCTGTGTCCCAGAGACTGTGGTACATTGTGTACTTGTTCTCATTAGTTTCATAGATCTTATTTATTTCTGCCTTAATTTCATCATTTACTCAATAGTCATTCAGGATCAGGTTGTTCAGTTTCCATATAGTTGTGTGGTTTTGAGTTTCTTAATCCTGTGTTCTAATTTGATGGCACTATGGTCTGAGACTGCATGTTATGATTTCTGTGCTTTCGTATTTGCTGAGGAGTGTTTTACTTCTAATTATGCGGTCAATTTTAGAATAAGTATGATGTGGTGCTGAGAAGAGTGTATATTCTGTTGACTTGTGGTGGACAGTTCTGTAGGCGTCTACCAGGTCCAGTTGGTCCAGAGCTGAGTTCAAGTCCTGAATATCCTTGTAATTTTCTGTCTCATTTATCTGCCTAATATTGACAGTGGGGTGTTAAAGTCTCCCACTATAAATGTGTGAAGTCTAAGTCTCTCTGTAGGTTTCTAAGAACTTGCTTTATCAATCTGAGTGCTTCTGTATTGAATGAATATATATTTAGGATAGTAAGCTCTTCTTGTTTCCTTGATCCCTTTGCCATATGTAATACCCTTCTTTGTCTTTTTTTTTTTAATCTTTTGGTTTAAAGTCTGTTTTATCAGATACTGTGATTGCAACACCTGTATTTTTTTTAAATGTTCATTTGGTTGGTAAATATTCCTCCATCCCTTAGCTTTGAGCCTATGTGTATCTTTTTACATGAGGTGGGTCTCTTACATACAGCACACCAATGGGTCTTGAAGTTTTATTCAATTTGCAAGTCTGTGTCTTTTAATTGGGGCATTTAGCTCATTTACATTTAAGGTTAATATTGTTATGTGTGAATTTGATCCTGCCATTTTGTTGTTACCTGGTTGTTTTGCCCTTTTGTTGATGCAGTTTCTTCATAGTGTCAATAGTCTTTACAATTTGGTGTGTTTTTGCAGTGGCTGGTACCTGTTTTTCCTTCCATTTTTAGTGCTTCTTTCAGGAGCTCTTGTAAGGCAGGCCTGGTGGTGACAAAATTTCTCAGCATTTTCTTGTCTGTAAAGGTTTTGTTTTTCCTTCACTTACAAAGCTTAGTTTCACTGAATATAAAATTCTGGGTTGAAAATACTTTTCTTTAACAGTGTTGCATATTGGCCCCCACTCTCTTCTGGCTTGTAGGGTTTCTGCAGAGTGATCCACTGTTAGTCTGGTGGGCTTCTCTTTGTGGGTAACCTGACCTTTCTCTTTGGCTCCCTTTAACATTTTTTTTCTTCATTTCAACCTTGCTGAATCTGATGATTATGTGTCTTGGGGTTGCTCTTCTTGAGGAGCATCTTTGTGGTGTTCTCTGTACTTCCTGAATGTGAATGTTGGCCTGTCTTGCTAGGTTGGAGAAGTTCTCCTGGATAATATCCTGAAGAGTGGTTTCCAACTTGTTTCCATTCTCCCTGTCATTTTCAGGTGCACCAATTAAACATAGGTTTGGTTTTTCACATAGTCCCATATTTCTTGGAGCCTTTGTTTGTTCCTTTTCATCCTTTTTTCTCTAATCTTGCCTTTATGCTTTATTTCATTAAGTTCGTATTCAATCTCTGATATCCTGTCTTTCACTTGATCAATTCAGCTATTGATACTTGTGTATGATTTGCAAAGTTCTTGTGCTGTGTTTTTCAGCTTCATTGGATCATTTTTGTTCTTCTCTAAACTGGTTATCCTAGTTAGCAATTCCTCTAACCTTTTTTCAAGATTTTTAGCTTCCTTACATTGAGTTAGAATATGCTTTTTTAGCTCAGAAGAGTTTCTCATTACCTATTTCTGAAGCCTACTTCTGTCAATTCATCAATCTCATTCTCCACTTAGTTTTGTTCCCTTGCTGAAAAAGAGTTGTGATCCTTTGGAGGAGAAGAGGCATTCTGGTTTTGGGAATTTTCAGGTTTTTGTGCTGGTTTTTCCTCATCTTCATGGATTTATTTGGTCTTTGAGGCTGATGATCTACAGATGGGTTTTTCGTGTGGACATCCTTTGCGTTGATATTGATGCTATTCCTTTCTGTTTGTTAGTTTTCCTTCTAAGAGTCAGGCCCCTCTGTTACAGGTCTGCTGGAATTTGCTAGAGGTCCACTCCAGACCCTGTTTGCCTGGGTATCACCAGCAGAGGCTTCAGAACAGCAAAGGTTGTTGCTTGTTCTTCCTCTGAAAACTTTGTGCCAAAAGGGCACTAGCCAGATGCCAGCCAGAGCTTTCCTGTATGAGTTGTCTGTCAACCCCTGCTGGCAGGTATCATCCAGTCAGGAGGCAAGGGGATCAGAAACCCACTTGAGGAGGCAATCTATCCCATAGCAGAGTATGAGTACAATACTAGAAGATCTGCTGCTCTCTTCAGAGCCAGCAGGCAGGAATGTTTAAGTCTGCTGAAACTGCACCCACTGCCACCCCTTCCCTCAGGTGCTCTGTCTCAGGTAGATGGGAGTTTTAGCTATAAGCCCCTGACTAGGGCTGTGGCCTTTCTTTCAGAGAAGCCCTGCCCAGAAAAGAGGAATCTAGAGAGGCAAATTAGCTACAGTGGTTTTGGATCCACTCAGTCTGAACATCCTGGCAGCTTTGTTTATACTGTGAGGGGAAAACTGCCTACTCAAGCCTCAGTAATGGCAAATGCACCTCCCCGCACCAAGCTTGAGTGCCCCAGGTCAACTTTAAACTGCTGTGCTGGCAACAAGAATTTCAAGCTAGTAGATCTTAGCTTGCTGGGCTCTGTGAGTGTGGGATCTGCTGAGTTGGACCACTTGGCTCCCTGGCTTCAGTCCCCTTTCCAGGGGAGTGAACAGTTCTGTCTTGATGGCATTCCAGGTGCCACTGGGATATGATAAAAAAAAAAAAAAAACTTCTGCAGCTGGCTGCCCAATTTTGTTTTTGAAACCCATGGCCCTGGTGGTGTAGCCAACTAAGTGAATCTCCTGGTCTGAGGGTTGCAAAGACCATCAGAAAAACATAGTATCTGGGCCAGAATGCACTATTTCTCATGGCACAGTCCCTCATGGTTTCCCTTGGCTAGGGGAGGGAGTTCCCTGATCCCTTGAACTTTCCAGGTGAGGTGATGTCCCTCCCTGCTTCTGCTCACCCTCCATGGGCTGCACCCACTGTCTAACCAGTCACAATGAGATGAGCCCGGTACATCAGTTGGAAATGCAGGAATCACTCACCTTTTGCA
Organism: Saimiri boliviensis; assembly: GCF_048565385.1. Taxonomy (NCBI): domain Eukaryota; kingdom Metazoa; phylum Chordata; class Mammalia; order Primates; family Cebidae; genus Saimiri; species Saimiri boliviensis. The sequence continues at coordinate 136,947,541 of NC_133470.1, forward strand.
TTGATTTTGCTGGGTGCTACAGACCAGAACTGTTCTTTTTGGCCATCTTGCCAGCCACCCATAGTCCCTTCTTAAACAAGTGACTTTCAAATAATTTCTCCCAATGTGTGGGTTGGTTGTACTTTGACTTTCTTGATGGTATAATTTGTAGCCCATTTAAAAAACTTTCTGATGTAGTTCAGTTTAGCTATTTGTTCCTTTTGTTTGTACTTTTAGTGTTATATCCAAGAAATCACTGCCTAACTCAAGGTCTTAAAACTTTATTCCTATGTTTTCTTCTAGGAATGCTCTAGATTTAGACCTCACAGATTTAGACTTAATTTTATTTATTTTATTGTTTTATAGTAGTACCTTTTTTATTTTATCACATGCATCTATCATACATCATATGTATATGTCATATACATTATATGTTTGTATGAAATATATGACATGTATATATAAACAAGGAGAATATTTGGTGTTCCATGGAAATATTTGTTGGTGAATGTTCTTGTTTCACAAGGTGTTACTACATTTTTCCACCCTTTTCCTTAATTTATACTAATGCTATCATTTACTTTCATTTTAGAATGTGTTAGAATTAATCAAGCCCACCTAACTGGAGGAAGTTCATTAAGAAATGTATTTTTATTTACTATTTTCTGATAGTGACCACCTCTGGGTGCTTTTACTGTACTTTCTGTGTCTTATTGATATCTCACTCCATGTAGCTTCTGTACCATATCTGACCTCTTGGCACTCACTCTCATCTCAAACCTACAGCAATTTTTGTAAGCAAGAATGATAGATTTATTTCCTATATGCATCTGTGCATATATATTTTTCCAATGTTTTCAAAGATATGCTACTGTTGGCCTTCTATTCATTGAGCCCTGGCAACTTGTTGCAGTATTTTACACCCAGGAACTCTGCGCCAATCTAAGTTGTGTTATGCAGGCATCATGTTTTGATATGTAGTTTATAGCTATGGCTTAGTTTCAATGAAACAAGATTTGTGTGATTTTATACATTCATCTTTTTGAATTTTTATTATATTCAAAAGCAAAAAGGGAAACTTTCTGTATTACCCTGCTATAACCATACCAAAAATTATCCTCTTCTCTCTTGCTTCCTTCCATCACAACATAAATTCTCCATCACCCAGACTTTATTCTTTATTTATAATACAGAGTTATACTATTTTTAGTAGAAAAAAAAGATAACAGGTTTCTACAAACCTTATAACAACGTTATCAAATGTTTTCCTACAATTTAGCTATTGTTTTAAACAGTAGCTTATATGCTAAGTTGCAATGTCCAGAAGATAATTAGAAATAATGACTTAGGACCTGGCAAAAAGCCAAAATTGTAGATATGCATGTATCTATTATTAACAAGTGTAAGAAGAATCAGTCCTGGGGATTTTGAGCAGTAGTACTCATGCTAATAGTAATTGGCATGTCTTACCTTATGTATAAATAAAATAATTGGCTAACTATCTACATGTAGTGGTTTTCTACCAAAATTATTTCTCCTTATGATATGTGATAATAAACTATACTATTAGAATTTATTCAATTTTATTGGGCATTGTCCCTTGTTACAATACAAAACTGTGTTCTCAGATGCTATGGTGTGAATGTGTCCTCTCTAAAATTCATGTTGGCAATAGCAAAGACACAGAATAAATCTAGGTGACCACAAGCGGTGGAATTGATAAAGAAAATGTGGTATATATACATCATGGAATACCACACAGCCATAAAAGGAATGAAATCATATCTTTCACAGCAACCTGGCTGCACCTGGAGGCTATTATCCTAAGCAAATTAACACAGGAATGGGAAACCAATCACTTCATACTCTCACTTATAAGTGGGAGGTAAATATTGGGTACAAACAAATACAAAGATGTGAGCAATAAACAATGGAGACTACTGGAGAAAGTAGAGAGGGAGAGGTGCAAGGGCTAAAAAACTCCCTGTTTATAATATGCTCACTATCTGAGTGATGTGATCATTTGAACCTTAAACCTCAGCATCATGTAATATACCCATGTAACAAACCTGCACATGCAACCCCTGAATTTAAAATAAAAGTTGAAATTGTTTTAAATAAATAAAATATATATGTTATATGTTGGTAACTTAACATATTAATAATGTTCTCACCAGGTGCTGCACCTTGATCTTAGACTTCCCAGCTTTCAGAAGTGTGAGGAATAAATTTCTGTTGTTTACTAATTACCCAGTGGCAGATATTCTGCTATAGCTGCACAAGCCTATATTTCTCAAAGTATTATTTAGAACACTATATTCACAAGCTGTAAACAGTTATTCTATGAAAAATTACAAATAAGCTTAGGAAACAATAGTTCAAATAAAATGTAACGAGTTAGATACTTCTCATAACCTGTAGTGATCTAAGTGTAAGGTAAAATACGTAGTATTTCCAAAACCTATTTGACCATGATCCCTTTCTAAAATAGATCATCTACTATAATCCCATTTTGTATTATAGTTTTGGAAATTCCTTACGATGTTGTTTGATTATTTCTCACTGACAGAATGCTGGTAAAGGCTACTAAAAGCAGCTCAAAACATTTAAGTTCAATAAATGAGTGAGATGATAAGAAAGAGAGTTTGAAATCTTCACAATCAGGTAATGCAGCATTATCTGGTCTGGCTTAAGTCTCTAAAATTACCTTGGATTGAGTAGCTGATAGGGAATTTGGGCACTGGAAAGCACATAGGAATATGTGAGTTACACCCTTTGGAACTATTGTTTTTTTGCTATAAGACCAAGAGCATAGATGAGAGAGTAGTAGTCTTTGGATTTTTCTAAATCTTCTATAGTTTCTTCACTTGGAAGTCACCTAGAAATATTCCTGTTGCAGAGACATTCACCAAGTATATTCTTTCTAAATGGTAAAAATGGTATGGAAATAACTAATATTAGGGAACGAAATTTTTGTTTTTAATCAATGAAACTATGATTATTCCAGTAACTCAGCCTTGTAAGTTTGAAATCATCTGTGACATTTATATCTCCCATGCCCCCATATTAAATCTATCACTGAGTTCTGCTTCATTAATTTTCTTGCATTTATTTCCACAGTTCTAGCTCAGAACTCTCATCCCCCCATTTAAAACCATTCTTGCTAGGAAGCCTTTCACAACATTATCAACACATAGTAACATCTAATCATTCCAGAATAATGGAGTGTTTATGAATCTGTGCTACTGATTTTGGACTAAGTCTCATTATGTCTTGTGTGGCGGTACCTTATTTCCTTAAGTAGATGGCAACCTTCTTGAAGCTATCAATTATACCTTGTAATTACTTGCATTGTCTAAAACACAAACCAAGTTTTTAAAGAATTCTAGTAAAACGAATACAAATTTTCTTAAATAAAAATGTTTCAAGTAACTGTATCTTGGTCTCTAAACACAATCTTAAGCATGATAAAAACTTCATTGCCTTTTTCTTCAAAGACTAAACTTTTTTCTGTATTCTTATTTTGTAGTGGCACATGAAATTATGTCTATTTGTCCCCTAAAATAATATCTATCTGTATGAAGTTGTGTCCATGCCAAAGCCTCTGATTTATAATTAATAAAATTTTCTTTTTTATCACTGATTTCTTGTTGACTAAGAAAAGAATAGTGAAAGATAATTATTTCTGTTGAATTTTGAAAGGGATTCTGTGATGCTTTCATATGAAACTATCTTCCAATCTTAACACTACTCCATCTCAGAGAACTTCATATTCATTTAACTACCAAATGAATAATTCATATTTGTAATAAGCAGATATGTCATTTCTTTTTGAGAGTGAGTGGAATCATTTTTGATGAACCTAAACTGTTTATCAAAACCACCTTGAAAGTGTTACCTTGATTTCCTTATTGACTAATTATAATTTGAACCTTCTGGCACAGGCTTATGGTACAGGATCTGATTGCAGATCTGTGGTTTAGAAAACTTTTTCTTTCTTTACATTTTCTTTAAAATGAAACCTCTTGAAAAATGCCAGCATTTGAGGTGCTTACATGAAATACATGTCTCAGCTTTCAAGGAAAACTAGTAGGAAACTAGTGTGTGTGTGTGTGTGTGTGTGTGTGTGTGTGTGTGTGTGTGTGTAAATGGAGGATAGATGAGAGGAAAGAAAGATATAGAGCAATATAGAAGGCTATAATGCAATATAGCTTCCTTTAAAAGGCACAGGAACAGCTCATCATTAATATGCATATGAGACAACATCGTAATAGTTGCCTGGAAACAAATAAGATGGCATTGAATAATGAAAACGATGCTGATTCTCCAGTGAACTAAATTAACTTTAAAACTAGTAGAAAATGGGATGTTGACCAAGCTAGCTTATACAAGTGCCTGACAATGTATTTTTTAAACCTTTTGTATTTAATTTTTTTTCTCACCACATCATATTTTTATCAATGGGGCACTTAGAGGTAGTTTTAATTGGCCACTCTGAAGATTTTAGGGAAATAGAATTGTAAAGGCTCAAATAAATGTGTTACAGGTCCAGTTCAAATCATGTAAATGATAGTGTATCTCTTAGGGGAATCTCTGTCATTATACATTTATAATTCCACTTTGAAATAGTCTATTATATTGAAGAAGGTGCCTGTAAACTTGACAGTTTAAGGCAATGCTTAAAAATTCCCTGTAATGGCCATATGAAACAGAATTGACTTCAGAAAGTTTGGAGTGAATGATGCAATTCTACTCTGGGTTTTTAAATGAAGGATGCAGTAATGTCATACAGTGAGATGAGAGGGTCCCTCTGGCTAAATTTTCTTCCTGGTAAGTGCAAAGAATACTCTATGTATCAAACATGACATAGGTAACAAAGACAAATGCATTTCCTTTTGTAAAAACACTAGATCATTTCAATGTGATTTTTAAAAACATGATAGAAGAAACTTGCCCAGGAGTTCTAACTACTTGCCATTCAAAAATGAAAGTTATGTATGGTATTATTGTTTTTTAATTCTATTACATAGCTTTTTTTAGGTTCTGAAAAATTCTTTTAAAACTAATGCCACGTTTGCCTAGCAGTGTGTGATTTAACAGAGTCTCATTTTATTTATTCGGTAAGCATTTATCAGTTATGTACTGAGAATCTATTGTGTCAAGGGTCCTTGACATGGAGAGATGTAAAGATCATAAAGCTCCAATGCTTAAAAGTTGGAGCTCATGGTCAAGTGGAGGTGAAAGTAAGTGAGTCAATAGCTATAACGGTACAATTAGATGCTACAATAGAATGTTCCCCAACATTTCCCAGAAACATACAGGAAATAAATTATTTTCTTTGGGAGAATTAGGAAAAGCTGCACTTAAAAAAAACGTAGTTGAGTAGGGTATTTAATGAGGAATGAAATATTTTTGCCAGATAAGAAAAGGAGGATCAGTCTGCCAGGCAAAATAATTTCATAGAAAAAGGCAGAGAAGCCTGATAAAAATGAGATTAAAAAAGGAAGGGTGAAAACACGTTACTAAATTGTTGAAAATCTACATTTGCATCTATTGAAGAGGGAGTTTTCTAAAAATACAGATTACCTGATCCTTCTCCTGGAAATGTGTATTCAGTACATCTTGAATAGAAGGAATGTTTTTTAAAAAATGGTCCCAAGGTTATCATAGTGATTAGCCAGGTTTAGAAAACTGTGGTCTAAAGTGCTGCTTAAATTTTAATCTGCGTAAGAATTACCTGGAAACCTTGTAAAAATTCAGATTCTGATTCAGTTGATCTGTGTTGGGGTTTTATATTCTGCATTTCTAACAGTCTTCTAGGTGATGCCATTGCTGCCAATTCACGGACTAAGAAGTTGCACCAAAGAGATAATGGAAATACTGAGTGATAGAAATTCTTAAGCACAGAAGTAACAAGGCCAGATCTGTGTTTTAGAAATCTCACTGGGATTACAGGTGGATGCGGTGGCTCACAGCTATAATCCCAGTACTTTGGGAGACCAAGGAAGGCGGATTGCCTGAGGTCAGGAGTTCAAGACCAGCCTGGCCAACATGGTGAAACCCGTCTCTACTAAAAATAAAAAAAAAAAAATTAGCCAGGCTTGGTAGTGGTAACCTGTAATTTCAGCTACTTGGGAGGTTGAGGCAGGAGAACTGCTTAAACCCAGGAGGCAAAGATTGCAGTGAGCTGAGATTGTGTCATTGCATTCCAGCCTGGGTGACAGAGCGAGACTCCATCTCAAAAAAAAAAAAAAAAAAAAAGAAAGAAATCTCACCTTGGCACTATTGTAAAGAATGGATTTGTGTGTCGGACAAAAGTAGAGAGAGAAAAAAAAAAGGTAGAATGCTACTTTCCATAGTTTGGGTGAGAAGCAATGATGGAATAAAGCATGGAACTGTCAGTGATCATGGAAAATGACGTATTTGAAAAATAGTTCTGATGGAAACTCACAGAAAGTTGTAACTGATTGCATAGTGTGTGCAGTAAGTACAGTGAGGAAAAGGGAAAAATCTCTCAGGGAAATTTACAAATTTATTTAGATGAAGATACAAGAAAAATAAGTTTTTCAGAAAAAATTCTTATTCAGGGCATCTTACATTTGAATTAGTCAGTGTTCTCCAGAGACACATAACCAAAGGGATATTTGTATATATAGAAAGAGAGATTTATTTTAAAGAATTGGCTTACAGGACTGTGGAGACTCAGCAAATCCAAAATCTGTTGGGGTAGATTATCAGGGTGGAGACTTAAGGAGTTGCAGCCAAGTTCAAAGGGAATCTGCGGGAAGGATTTCTTCCTGCTCAAAAGTCAGTCTCTGTTATACTAAGGCCTTCAACTGATTGGATGAGTCCCATATGCACTCACATTGTAGACGGTAATCTGTTTTATTCAAAGTTCACTAATTTAAATATTAATGTCTTCCAAAAAATACCTCCACAAAAACATCTAAAATAATGTTTGGTCAAATATCTAGACACTGTGGTTCATCCAAGTTGACACATAGAATTAATTGTCACATTTGGCTAAAATATAGTCACTTGGAGATTTCCAGACAGAAATTTTATCTATGAGACCAATGAGTCTACAGCTCAGGAAAGAGGTCTATACTATGAGTACGGTTTGAGAGTCAACAACATATAGGTATAATGTGAAGCCATGGAAGGCATGAGATCAGTCTGGTTAGAACATGCACAGAGACAAAAGGACTAAGGACAGGAACCTCTAGAATCCCAATATTTAAGCAGCAAGAGGAGGAAGAGCAACCCATAAAAGGTACTAAAAGAAAAATGACTGCGGTCGAGTAACAGAAAATAAGGGAGGAAAGAAACTTTTGAGTCATTCTTAACACCTGTCTTTGATTCACCACTACCACCACCCATATCTGAATCTATAAGTTAGTCCAGAGATATCCAACCCCCGGGTACAGACTGGTACCAGTTTGTAGCCTCTTAGGAACTGGGCTGCACAGCAGGAGGTAAGGAGAAGGCTAGGGAGCATTACTGCCTGAGTTCTATTTCCTGTCAGACCAGGGGCAGCATTAGATCCTCACGGGAGCAGGAACCCTATTGTGAACTGTGCAAATGAGGGATCTAGGTTACTGACTCCTTATGAGAATCTAATGCCTGATCTGAGGTGGAACAGTTTCATCCCCAATCCATTCACCACCACCGTTGGTGGAAAAGTTGTATTCCAGGCAACCAGTCCCTGGTGTCAAAAAGGTTGAGGACTGCTGATTTAGTCCTTGTAAAGTTTATTCTCTGAAGGTTCATTGCCGGATTAAAAACGAGGAAACTGAGGCCAGCACAAGAAAATTAGATGCCAATTACAATTTATTTAGCTCCCGGGCGAGGTTCTGTGGTCCCGGGAAGAGGGGCCAGGGAAGTTGCCCTGCTTCCTCTCAGGAGTGGGGTTTTATAGGGAGTGAAGGTGTTCGATTGGATTTGGAGAAACAGGATGTGGACAGTGGGAGCTGCTATTGGTAGGTAGGTGGGACTTCTGGTGAGCGGGCTAAGTGCTGAGTGCAGAGGGGATTTCCAAGGCGAGCTAGGTGCCCAGAGCAGAGGGGATTTCCAAGGTGGAGCTAGATGATTGGCATCTTAGTGCAGAGGGGATTTCCAAGTGGGGAGGGAGATGCGCATGTCCAAACTCCTGGCGAGGCAACCAGCCTTACAGTCCTTTCAATTTAACTTTTAAAATATTTATTGTGTAATAACTGAGTCACAGAGAAGCGCCACACTCTGAGTTCTAATTCAGTAGTCCTTTATTAGCTGGTGACCAAGAGATGGCTAATACCTTGAGTTAGGTAGGGGAGGGGGAACCTAGCTGAAGCGGAATTGTACAGAAGCAGAATGAGCAGGTTAGAGGGACATGGTTGCAGGCCAGGTTATTTCCAAACAATCACCAAGGCGGGTTCAAAGAGAGTTATTCACAATAGCAGGTGTGCTTGCCAAGCAGGATGTAGTTACATTGGTTATATGGTGGGATAAGCACAGAGTTAGCATGACATAAGCACAGTGTCAATGTGAGGCTCAGCTATATACACGAGGGAGACATGGCTGGGAGGGAGAGGCAAAAATGGAGTTTACAGCTAAGATGGAGTCAGTTAGGCTAGCACAAGTTAGGTTATTACAATCGCACCTTTCAACCAGTCTCATCTTATAGCCACCACTCTGCTTCAAGTCCACTCATACGTGATTTTGGTGATTAGAAGATGATGTTTGTAACTTATTGAGTTGATTCTATTTAGATGAAATTTTGAACTGAGAGCTGATGGTGGCATGGGTTAAGAATTTTGGAAATGTTGGGATGAAGTGAACGGATTTTGCGCATGGGACAGACATGAATTCTGGAAGACTACAGCACAGACTATTGTGAGTCGAATTGTGTTCTTCAAAAGATGTCTAAATCCTAAACCCCCAGTACGTGTGAATGTGGCCTTACTTGGAATTAGATTATTTGCAGATGTAGTAGAGCTAAGATAAAGTTATACTGGATTAGAGTGGCCCCTAATTCAATCATTGATGTACTTAAAAGCAGAGGGAAATTTGGATACAGAGGGGCATAGAGGGAAAATGGAATCTGGAGACAATGGTGGAGATTGAAGTTTTGCTGCCACAGAGCAAGGAATGTCAAGCTTTAGCAGCAACCATAAGAAACTAGAAAGACACAAATAAAAGAATTTTGGATTTCTAATATCCATAATGGTGAGATAATAAATTTATGTTGTTTGAAGACATCAAGTTTGTGGTATATTATTAAAATAGCAATAGGAAATCAATACAGTTTACATCCTTCCACCTTACTGAAAACGTTGCAATGAGTTCCAGAATTCTCAAGGTATAGGCAGAAGCCTTTAACAATTTCTCTCAGAATCCACAGTCTGAGCTTTGCCTACCTCTGCAGTTTCATCTAACATAACTTTCCACTTTCCACTCTCTAGGTACCTGAACCTTTTTGCATATGGTCAGATGAGTCATAACTTCCCCAATGACTATGTCAGAGCTTCCTGTTTTCTGTTCTCATGGCACTTTGAACAGATATAAATTATAAGATCTTGTGATTAGTGTTTATCTCTTCCACTAGACGGCAAGCTCTGTAAGGCTAGGGACCATGTCTGTTTTATTTCATGATAGACCCCCCAGTGCCCAGCATAGCACCTGGCCTATAATAGTCTTTCAACACATATTTATTAAATAAATAATTTAATGGATGAAGGAATGTTACATGAGTAGAATGTTCAAACAGGTAATTCTTTATAGTATATTAATTTTAGAGAGGGAAAGAGGCCACTGCATCAGTTGATTATGATAGCATTGATGACCATAGCAATAGCAATTTAAATAGTATTCATTGCATGGAATTGGGGAAAACATGAATATTCAACATGTGTATGTATGTAATTCTTTGATGTTTTTAGAGCAAAATGGAGAGAGACTAATAATTTGAAGAGTCGTAGCATCTAGGTAAGACTGGAGGATTTAAGTTCTAAGATAAACAGAAGGAGCCAATGAAGAAGACAATATAAATGATACAAGAAAGGAAGAATCCAGAAGTAGCAGAAAAAAAAAAAATAGATAAAGAACACCAGTAAAAGACACACACTGATGAGAAAAGGAATCTCTTTCTCTAGCAGGCAAGCAGATGATAAGGACAGATGAATAAACAAATAAACTTAGAGGTAGAAGAGAGGCCTACCGAGAAAGTTAATTACTGACAGTCTCTCTTCCCTCTGTAAAATAGGGTTTTAGGTTACAAAGGGTGGAAAGTAGTGATGCCGTTTTACTTAAAAGCTCTTTAACAATCCTGTAATAAGGAACAGGCAGTATAGTTGGGTACTACTTTGTTAGCCAATCTGAAAAAATCTGACTTTTCAAAAAGCTTTATTTTTATTTGTATTGTTTTATTTTGTTTCGGTAGACATTGGGGAACAGGTTGTTTTTAGTTACAGGGATAAGTTCTTTAGTGGTGATTTTTGAGATCTTGTTGCATCTGTCACTCAAGCAGTGTACACTCTACTCAATTTGTAGTCTTTTATCCCTTTAATGAAAGTTTTTAACCTTTATAGTTACTGTGATTATTGGTGTGATTAGATTTAAGTCTAACATCTTGATATTATGATTTCTCTTTTTCCTGTTTATTCTTTTTCTCCTTTTTACATTTTTTCTGCTTTGATTTAGATTTAGGGGGTTTTTTTTGGTGGTGGATGATTCCCTTTTAATAACCTTGGCTTGTTAGAAACAACTCTTTGTTTTGCTACCTTAGTGGTTGTTTCAGGGTTTAGAGTATGCATCTTTAGCTTTTTACAGTTTACTTTCAAGTTATATTATAATTTTACACACATAGAATAAGTTTACAATACTCTATTTTGATTTCATTCTTCCTGCCTTTATGTGATTCTTGTTGTATATTTTAAACTCCATGATAAATTCTTATTTTTGTTTAAACAGTTCTTTTTAAAGTAAATTTAAGTAAGTTTAAAATATTTTACACTTACCCGTATAGTCACTATTTCTGGTGCTCTTTATATATTTGCACAGATCTACAGTTCTATCTGGTGCTACTTTCCTTTTGTTTCAAAGATTTCTTTTAAAATTTCTTACAGTAGAGATGTGTTGTTGTTACAGCTATTATATATGTGAAGATATTTTCTTTCTGTTTTATTTTGTAAATTATTTTCACTGCATATAGAAGTCTAGATTGAGAGTTGTTTTCCTTGATTACTTTAAAAATGTTGCTCCACTGTCTTCTCACTTGCATTATTGCTAGAAAAAAAAAAAATCTGCTGTAATATTTATATTTCTTTTCCTTTCTGTACATAATGTTTCTTTTTTTTTCTCTCACTGCTTTAAAACACTTTTTTTCTATGTCATTAGTTTAGAGCCATTTGATTATGGTACTCCTTGCTGTAATTTTTTTTATATTTCTTGTGCTTGCGGTTCATTGAGATTCTTGACTCTCTGGGTTTATGCTTTTCAACAAGTTCAGGAAAATCTGATCACTATTTCTTCAAATATTTTTGTCCCCACCCCTACTTCAATGAGTTCATTTATATGTATAATAGGATGTTTGAAGTTGTCCTCAGGATTATCTGAGCTTTCAATGAGTTATAACCTTTTTGCTGGTAGAGGATCTTGCCTTAACATTGGTGACTGCTGACTGATCAGGATGGTGGTTGCTGATGCTCTTCATTTTAAAAACTATTTCTTTTCCCTGTGTTTTATTTGGATAGTTTTTATCTGTCAGGTCTTCAAATTGACAAATCCTTTCTTCTGGATTTTCTAATTTGATCTTAATTTCATACATTATACTTTTCATCTCTAAAAGGCTTACTTTAGTCTTTTTAAAAAATATTTTCATGTGTTCACATTTTTCTTCTCGTTATGGTTTGTATTTTCCTTCCACTTTATCTGCTTTTGTAATTTTTGATTGGATGCCAGACATTGCGAATTTTTATCTTGTTGAATATTGAATATTTTTGTATTACTGTAAGTATTTTGAACTTAGTTTCTGGATGCAATTAAGTTAATTGAAGACAATTTGATTCTTTTAGATTGCAGTGCATTGAATAGTTGTTCTCCCAAATTTGTGTTCACCTGTACCTCAGAATGTGCCTTATTTAGAAATAAGGCCTTTGCAGATAAAATTAGTTAAGATGAGGTCATACAAGATTAGAGTGGGCCCTAAATCCAATCATTGCTGTCTTTATAAGAAGGCCACGTGAAGTCATACAGGAAAGAAGGCAATGCGACCACAGAGACAGAGACAGAGTGAAAAAAGTGCAAACCAAGGAATAACGAGGACCGTTAGCAAGCACAAGCAGCTGGGAAAGAGGCACAGGACAGATTTCTCCTCAGAACCTTCAGAAGGAAGCAGTCATGTTAACCTTGGTTTCAGACTCTGGCCTCCTGAACTATGAGAAAATAACTTTCTGTAGTTTTACACCATGTTATTTGTGGTAATTTTTTAAGGCATTCCTAAGAAAATAACATGCAAATCCTACCTTTAAGAATTGTTAAGTGGGACCAGAATAGTATTTAGTATAGGGCTAATTGTTCCTCACTAGTGAATTGTAAACCTATTGACTACTCTACTAAATTCTGCAAGAGTTAGGACATTCTGTCTGGGGGAAACGCACACTATTTCTGTCTTTGCAGGAATTCTTTTTTCCCCACAAGGTCAAGTGTTTTCTTCATACTCATATGCTGGTCAGTACTCTGCTGAAAGTTCAAAGAGGAACTTGTGCAGATTTCTGGCGTAATCTTTCTGAGCAGCCCTCTATTCTTTGGAACTCTGTCTCATGAACTCCATCTTCCTCATTGTCCCTGGAATGTCAGCTGCTGGTCATCAACTTGAGGAGACTTTTAGGCTCCATCTCTGCTTCTACTTTCTGGGCCATGCCCTGGACATTTTCTATAGTCACAAAGCTGGATAAACCACATGGCTCATTTTATTTGTTTCTCATTTTCAGAAGTCACTGTTTTTTGTTGCATAATGTCCAGCACTTTTAAAACTATTGTTTTATAGATTTTCACCTCATAAAGGTTTCAAATCCCTGTTATTATGTCTTATTTGAAGTTAAAAATATTCCTTAGCCAAAATTAGAACATGGCTATGAAAACAATTTTAAGTATTTCCTGGTACTTGAAAGGAAGGATAACAAATTAGTAGTGGCCAAGCCGTTAGAGGGATACCTCAAATATGTTGCTGATGGAGTTCCAGATCACTGAAATAAAGTGAATATTGCAATAAATTAAGTCACACAATTTTTTTTTGGTTCCCCAGTACATATAAAAGCTATGTTTGCACTATAGCGTAGTCTATGAAATTTGCAATAGTATTATGTCTAAAAAGCAATGTGTATACCTTAATTTAAAAACACTTTATTGCTAAAAAGTGCTGAGGATTATCTGAACCTTCAATGAGTTATAACCTTTTTGCTGGTAGAAGGTCTTGCCTTAGTATTAGTGACAGCTGACTAATCAGGATGGTGGTTGCTGGAGGATTTATTTGCTGTGGAAGAATCACGACCTCTCTGAAAGCAAATTAATTACTTTCAGAGTCTTCTAAAACAGAATGACAGAAGACTAAGATGTCTTCAATTTTTCTTAAACTGTTTTAGTGATTAGCAAGCAGCTCCTGATGTTGAATGTGCTGTACCCAATCAATTTTAGGATACACATGCAAACTCAAAATTGCACAATTGGCCTGTGTTAGGTTGGTGGAACAGAAAAGAGACTCTGTTGACATCAACATTTTTCTAAACTGGTGTTCTTGGCAACTACTGCACTGGGGGGAACAAGTTGTTTCATATTTCTCTAATCTGAGGAAGCACTAGGTTAAACACCTTTACACAAGATTCCTTAAGGTAGGAATTCTGGAAGATGTTGACATATTGGCTGGCAAATACTATCTCATAACCCATCATCTTAGCCTGATAATAACTTGACACTCTGTATAAACAAGCAAAAACAAAACTCATAAAAGTGCTATGCCTTAACATCATTCCCCTACTTTTTAATTTTTTAATTTTTTATTTTTATATCTTATTGTACTATGCCTCGAAAGGTTGTTGCGGTTATTATTTTGGTTCATCATTTAGTCTTTCTATTTAGGATAAGAGTAGTTTATACACCTAATTACAGTGTTAAAGTATTCTGCATTTTCCTTTATGCTCACTATTACCAGTGATTTTTATGCCTTCAGATAATTTCTAATTTCTCATTAAAGTCCTTTTCGTTCTGGATGAGATACTCCCTTAAGCATTTCTTTTAGGACATAATTTGGTTTTGATAAAATCGCTCAGCTTTTGTCTGGGAAAGTCTTTATTTCTTCTTCATGTTTGAGCATTGTGTTTGCCAGATATATTATTCTAGGGTGCAAGTTTTTTTTTCCTTCATTACTTTGTGCCATACCATTCTCTCCTGTTCTGTAAGGTTTCCATGGAAAAGTCTGCTGCCAAACAAATCAGGGTTCTAATGTATGTAATTGTTTTTTCTCTTGTAGTTTCCAGGATCCTTTCTTCATCCTTGACCTTTGGGAGTCTGATTATTAACTACTTTGAGGTAGTCTTTGGGCTAAATAGGCTTGATATTCTATAACCTTCTTGTACTTGGATATTAATATCTTTGTCTGTGTTTGAGAAGTCCTCTGTTTTTTTTTAAGAAAGAGAGAAAGAGAAAAAGAATAATAAAAAAAAGAATAAAGAAGAGGAAGAAAGAGAAAGAGGAAGAGGGAGAGAGGATGGGGGTATTGCTTTATTGCCCAGGCTAAAATGCAGTCTAAATATGTGTATGCCTATAATTATGCTTAATAATGGAGACATGAAAAAAATGAGGGAAGAAAATAACAAACAAGGAGCCAACCAATATTTCATTTAAACTTCTAAGTTGATATGATATGGTACTCATAAGAGTATATATTTTGTGTATTTAAAGTGGAGAGTTCTGTAAATGTTAATTAAGTTTGCTTGTTCCAGATCTGAGTTCAAGTCCTGAATACCGTTGTTAATTTTCTGTCTCATTAATCTATCTAATATTAATGTTGAAGTCTCCCACTATTATTGTGTGGGAGTCTAAGTCTCTTTATAAGTCTTGTATATCTGGGTATTCCTGTATTGGGTGCATATATATTTATGATCTTTAGCTCTTCTTGTTGTTGCATTGATCCTTTTATCATTATATAATGTCCTTCTTTGCTTCTTTTGATCTTTGTTACTTTAAAGGCTATTTTATCAAAGGCAAAATTTGTAACTTCTGCTTTTTGTTTATTTATTTATTTATTATTTTCGCTCTCCGTTTGGTTGGTAAATCTTTCTCCATCCCTTTGAGTCTTTGTGTAGCAGTTTGCCCTCTTGAATGGGCATAGTTTGTATTGCTACTAAACAATTGCAATAGTAACATCAAATATCATTGCTCAGGGATCACAAAAACAGATGTAATCATAATAATGTTTGAAAGGTTGTGAGAAGTACCAAAATATGGCACAGAGAGACAAAGTGAGTACATACTATTGGAAAAATGGCATCTATGGGCTTGCTCAACACAAGGTTGCTACAAATTTTCAAGCTGCAAAAAAACCACAATATCTGCAATGTGCAATAAAGTGAAGCACAATAAAATGAGGTATGCCTATAGGTATTGGTGGTTTCTCTGGCATCCAGAAGTTAGTGAGGTACTGCTTCTTGGAAGGTGACAAGAAGGCCTGGAGTCAGGCAACATTGCTGCCAGACCAGTAGTCTATCCTTTCTCCTGATGACACTTGACCCTTGGGTGTTGACCTTATACCAGGTGTTCAGTGGCTTGTCGTGAGAATTAAATTGATCAATACATGTTAAGTGCTTAAAAGATCCTTTCTTTTAATATATTAAAATTTATTTTCTATATACAAAGGATTTTGTCTTGAGTAACAGCTTAATCATTTCCCCTCAATAGTATACAGAAAGAAGACCTCCCACATTTTTCTGTCACATGGCTTCTGGCAAATTAACTATATTACTTCTCAGATATTTAATCAAGATCACACCAGGCAGGGCAATACTAAGTGAAAACATCCTGAAGCAAGAGAATGCTTGATGTGTTCTAGCAACATTAAAGAGGTGAGTGTGGATAGGGTGCAGAAAGTTTAGAGTACCATGGAAGAACATTAGCCTACAGAAGTAATTTTGGAGGTTATGGACATCATTGTTCATTCATAAAACAAGGTAAAGCCATGTGAACAATTTTAGTTTTTACTCTGAGACAGGGAATCTTTTGGGATTTTAACCAGTGACATGACATTATCTAATCTGATATTTAATAGAATTACTCTGACTACTATGTGAAGAAAAAAATGTATGCGTAGCAAGAATGAAAGCATGGAACCTGTTAGGAGGTTATTAAATAAATTCAAGTTTTGGTTCTTAACGCTCTGGCCTGTGATGTTAATAATGTGAGTAATGTGAAGTGGTTACATTCTGAATATATGTTGAAGGTAGAATCAATGAGATTTGGTGATAGGTTAAATAGATGTGTGATAAAGAGAGGAATCAGAAAATACTACATGTTTTCTAATCTCAGCAAATGGACAAATAAAATGTAACTTATTTTGATACAGAAGAGGGGGACAGCTTTGAAATGAGGTGTTATATAAGGATGCATATGTGATATCAAAGTGAAAATATCTAGTAAGCATTTGAATATACCAGTCTGAACATCAGGAGAGCGAAGCAGGAAATTTGGCAAAGTTGAATGACCAAGCGAGAGGATAGTCTTAAAAGCCAAGTTTTTAAAAAAAAGTTTAAGAAGGAGGAAGTGTTAAATTATACTGCCAGGCTGATGGTTTTAATCTGATGAGTAGCAGAAAGTAATCATTTTATTTATCAAGATACAACTTATTGATGACACTAAAAGACTGAATAGAGTGGTAAAAGCCTGATTGGAATAAGGTCAAGAGAAATGAGACTTCATAGTTGGCTGCTGTATTAGTCAGAGTTCTCCAGAGAACTCTGATATACACATATGATAGAAAGTTTGTTAGGGAGAATCAGCTCACATGATTACAAGGTGAAGTCCCATGATAGGCCTCCTACAAGCTGAGGAAGAGAGAAGCTGGTAGTGACTCAGTCTGAGTCCAAAAGTCTCAAAACCAGGAAGCTAAAACTGCAGCTTTCAGTCTGTGGCCAAAGGCCTGAGAGCCTCTAGCAAGCTGCTGGTGCAAGAAAACCCACAGGCTGAAAAACCTGGAGTCTGAGGTCCAAGGACAGAGTGAGTGAAAGCAAGTGTCCAGTACGGGAAGAAGAAGGAAGCCAGAAAACTCAGCAAGCAAGGTTAGCCCACCTTTATCTGCTGCTTGTGTTCCAGCTGCACTGGCAGATAATTAGATGGTGCCCACCCACATTGAGGGTAGGTCTTTCTCTCCCAGTCTGCTGACTCAAATGTCAATCTCCTCAGACAATACCCTCACAGACACAGCCAGAAACAATACTTTACCAGCCATCTAGGCATCTTTCAATCCAATAAGTTGATGCCTAATAGTAACCATTACAGCTGCATAAATTCAAATGTACCTGTACACCTCAAGAATCCTCTATGAATCAACAGAAGAGCAAATTACAACACACGTAACCCATGTTATACCATCAGTGAGAAGACAGATAACACTATAAATATCAAATTACAAAGGGAAAGGAAGTGACATTACATGGATCAAAAATTTGTCAGATACCACCTTAACCAAGAATGATACTCCTACCAGAAATATACAACCTGGACGTATTCATAAGGAATCATCAGAAAACCCCAAACAACTCAAATTCTACAAAATAGCTGGCCTGTAACTTTTCAGACATGTGAAGACAAGTAAGGATTAAGAAAGGGCAGAGAACTGTTCCAGATAAAAGGAGACTTAAAGACATGACAACTAAATACAATATAAAATGCAGGATTGGATCTCAGGATAAAGAGAAGAATCACCTATAAAAGATGTTCATGAGCCAATTGATGAAATTTTAATATGGACTGTGCATTAGAAAATGGTATTTTATACTATTAAATATTTTTGTGCTGATAATTGTATTGTGGTTATATATGAGAATGTCTCTCTTCTTAGGAAATGCACATTGAAGTAGTCTGGGATAGAAGGACATAATGTTGGCAACTTAATCTCCAATGGTGGTTTGGAAAAAATTGTGTGTGTGTGTGTGTGTGTGTACTATATGAAGAATGATAAAGCAAATGTGGCAACAATGTTACGTTAATAATTGGTGAATCTGGGTAAAGAATAGAAAAGACAACGGACTTCTTTGTATCATTCTTGCATTTTTAGTAGGTCTCACATTATATTAACATGAAAAGATAAAATGGGAGGAGGGGAAGTAAAGATAACAAGTATAGGAAAATCATTTGAGAAGTTTACTGTGAAAAAGAGCAGAAAAAAACAGAGGCAACTAATGAAAGAGAATGTGAGATCAAGGTATATTTTAAAAAATAATAGTGATAATTCTGATATAACTGACTACAATAGCACTTACTAAGCTTCAGACATATTTCTAAGTATTTTGTGTATGCTAACTCATTTTATACACAAACAAACACACATACACAGGCACACACAGACACAGCGATGCAGACACTAAGGTTGTCTTCATTAACAAATGAGAAAATTGAGGCGAAGAGCAGGGAAATAATATGCTGAAGGCCACATGCCAGTAGATGGCAAAAAAGGAGATATTGCAGAATGTGTGTACGCTCATGGAAATAATTCTAATAGAGATGTATTAGGCTGTTCTTGCACCGATACAAAGAAATTCCTGAGACTGAGTAACTTATAAAGAAAAGAGGTTTAATTGGCTCCTGGTTCCACAGGCTGTACAGGAAGCACGATTTTGGTATCTGCTTCTGGGGAAGCTTCTGAATACTTACAATCATGGTGGAAGGCAAACGAGAAGCAGGCATATCTTACATGACTGGAGCAGGACTAAGAGACAAGGGAGAGGTGCCACACACTTTTAAACAACCAGATCTCTTGAGAACTCACTGTCGTGATGATAGTACCAAGAAAGATGATGTTATACCATTAAAAACATCTCCCATGATGCAATCACCTCCCAGCAGGCCCCATCTCCAACCCTGGGGATTATAGTTTGACATGAGATGTTATGGGAGCACAGATCCAAACCATACCATTTTTTCCCCCAAACCCTCCAAATCTCATGTTCTGCTCACATTGTAAAATACAATCATCCCTTTTCAACAGTCCCTCAAAGTGTTAACTCCTTCCAGCGTGAACTCCAAAGTCTGAAATGTCATCTGAGACAAGGCAAGTATTTTCCATGTATGAGTCTGTAAAATCAGAAGCAAGTTAGTTGCTTCCAAGATATATGGTGGATATAGAAATTGGGTAAATACTTCTGTTATGAAAGAGAGACATTGGCCAAAAGAAAGGGGCTACAAGCCTCATACAAGTCTAAAACCCAGCAGGGCAGTCATAAAATCTTAAAGTGTCAAGGTAGTCTCTTTTGTCTCCATGTCGTACATCTGGGGCACATTGATGCAGGGGGTGGGCTCCCAACACCTTGGGCAGTTCCTCCCCTGTGGCTCCAGCTGCTCTCACTGGCTGGCATTGTGCCTGTGGCTTTTTCAGGTGCAGGATGCAAGATGCTGGTGTATCTACCATTCTGGGGTGTGGAGGACAGTGACTTCTCACAGCTTTACTAGGCAGTACCCCAGTGGGAACTCTGTGTAGAGGCTCCGACCCCACATTTCCTCCCCACACTGCCCTAGTAGAGGTTGTCAATGAGGGCTCTGCCCCTGCAGCAGGCTTCTATGTGGACATCCAGCCTTTTCTATGCATCGTCTGAAATCTAGGCAGGGGATCCCAAGCCTCAACTTTGGTGGTCTGTGTACCCGCAGGTTTAAAATCACCTATAAGCCACCAAGGTTTACACCCTCTGAAGCAGTGGCTCAAGCTGTACCTGATCCCCTTTAAGGCACAGCTGGAGCTGGATTTTCTGGGATGCAGGGAGCATTGTCCTGAGGCTCTGCAAGGCAGTGGGGTCCTGGGCTGGCCCGTGAAAGAATTCTTTCCTCCTAGTCTTCTGGGCCAGTGATGGGAGGCGTAGCCCGGAAGATCTTTGAAATGCCTTTGGGGACTTCCCCACTACCCTTGTCTTGGCTATGAGCACTTACTTTCTCTTTACTTGTGCAAGTTTTTGCAGTCTACTTGAATTCCTTCCCTGAAAATGGGCTTTTCTTTTCTACCACAGGACCGGGTTGCGAATTTTCCAAACTTTTTCACTCTGATTCCTTTTTAAATATAAGTTCCAGGTTTAGATCATTTCTTTGCTCACACTTATGAGTATAGGTTGTTAGAAGCAGCCATATCATTTCTTGAACACTTTGCTACTTAGAAATTTCTTTTTTTTTGTTTTTTTTTTGTTTGTTTTTGTTTTTTTTTTTTGTTTTTTGTTTTTTTGTTTTGTTTTTTCCATTTTTTAAAATTGCATTTTAGGTTTTGGGGTACATGTGATGAACATGCAAGATTGTTGCATAGGTACACACATGGCAGTGTGGTTTGCTGCCTTCTGTCCCCTCACCTGTATCTGTCATTTCTCCCCATGCTATCTCTTCCCACCTCCCCACCCCCCCGCCCCTCCCCCATTTCCCCCCAACGGAACCCAGTGTGTAGTGCTCCCCTCCCTATGTCTATGTGTTCTCATTGTTCAACACCCGCCTATGAGTGAGAATATATGGTGTTTGATTTTCTGCTCTTGTGTCAGTTTGCTGAGAATGATGGTTTCCAGGTTCATCCATGTCCCTACAAAGGACGTGAACTCATCGTTTTTGATGGCTACGTAATATTCCATGATGTATATGTACCACATTTTCCCTATCCAGTCTATCATCGTTGGGCATTTGGGTTGGTTCCAGGTCTTTGCTATTGTAAACAGTGCTACAATGAACATTCGTGTGCACGTGTCCTTGTAGTAGAATGATTTATAATCCAGATACCTCAAATCATACTCTCAAGTTCAAAGTTCCACAGATCCCTAGGGCAGGGACACAATGCACCCAGGCTCTTTGCTAAAACATAACAAAGTGACTGCCCCAGTTCCCAATGTACTATTTATTTTTATCTAAGATCTCCTCAGCCTGGACTTTATTGTCCTCATCACTATCAGCGTATTTGGTCACAACAATTTAACAGGTGTCTAGGAAATTACAAATGTCTCCTCATCTTGTCTCTTTCTGAGCCCTTCACACTCTTCCAACCTCTGCCTATTATCCAGTTCCAAAGTTGCCTTCACATTTTTAGATATCTTTATAGCAATACCCCACTCCTCAATACCAATTTTCTGTGTTAATCTGTTCTTGCATTGCTATAAAGAAATATCTGAGATGGGGTAATTTATAAAGAAAATAGTTTAATTCACTCATGATTCTGCAGGCTGTACAGGAAAGATGATGCTGTCCATCTGCTTGGCTTCTGGGGAGGCCTCAGGAAATTTACAATCATGGTGGAAGGCAAATGCGGAGCCAGTACTTCACATGGACAGAGGAGGAGGAAGACAGAGAGAGAGAGGGGTAGTGGTATACACTTTTAGACAACCAGTTTTCATGAGAAGTCTATCATGAGAACAGCACTGCAGGGATGGTTCTAAATCATTGGAAACCACCCCGATAATCCAATCACCTCCCACCAGTCTCCACCTCTAGCATTGGGGCTGGCATTTCAACATGAAATTTTGATGAGGATGCAGATCCAAGTCATATCAAGAGGGAAATGGAGACAAGGCTATTGGCTAAAAGTAAGAATGGGAAAAGAGGTATTTGAGGTTTAAAAAGGGAAGCAGATGGTGTATGTTAACCTTCAGGGAGAGTGGAATAGTGAATTGGCCCGAGAAATGTAGTAAGATTGTGGCACAGAGGTAATGGACCCCTTGAGGCTTTATATCATAAATTGAAAATGAGATGAGTTCTCATGTTTTTTTTTTCTCCAGGCATATTCAGTTGCCTAGCGTAGCAAAGAATAGGTGTGGAGTTATGGTTTTTCCATCATTATAGCAGAAGGAAAAAAAAAAAAAAAACACCAGGGTTTGAGAGTGTGTGCAGTAGAGTTGGAATGCAATGGAGTATGGAATTTAAACTGCATGAGGAGGAAAATTAGGTCATGATGGTGAAAGACAGGGAAAAGGGAGTTGGCAGATAGATTGTAGGTCCCTGCAAGATAAGAGGACTTTTATAGTTGAGGTACTAGTGAGTGTAATCTGGAAAGATAGAACATAGTGGTGAAAGATGTGAATATGTGAAACTGAGATTATAGAGGCATTTTAGTTAGTGATAATGACAAGATATAAGGTAATATCTATAGGACTGTGTGGCTGAGGTAGGCTGCAAGCAAGATCATTGGAGGAAAGAATATTAAGAAACAGCAAAGTCATGATATTAAAAGGATTATCTGAGTGTATATTGAAATAACTGAGAATTGTGAATCAAAGCTAGTACCCATGTTCTTTGGTCATTAATTCATATACTCATGTTGTCCATAAGTGCTCATTGAGTGATTTTTAATGTGTTAGGCACTTTTTAAGTGTTCTATTTCATCAGGTGCTAGTGATACAGTGAAGAAAAGACAAAGTCCAGTGCCTCAGGAGCTTATATTTTAGTTGGGTGGGTAGATAACAAATAAATATATAATATAATGTGAGATAATGCTAATGCTGCAAAAATAGTACAGAATTAGTTGATCTTTTAATAGGTGTAAATAGGCATGTATTTATACATTATTTTAGATAGGGTTTATATCGAAGAGAAAGCCATGCAAAGATCAGGAAGAAATGCCTTCACACAGAGAAAAGAACAAGGGCAATGATTGTGAGCTGAGAATGAACTTGACCTATTCAAGGCCCATGAAGACAGGAAAAAGTGAGTAGTGGGGAGAATGATAGGTGATGACGTTAGAAAATAGGTAGGGTGCAGCTACTGGGCAATTTGCAGCAGCGCAATCGCGTTCTAATTCTTTTAAAAATATTTATTCTGGTTACTATGTGATGTATAGACAAATGAAAGACAAACATGTAAACAGAGAGATGGTTTACTTAGAAGGCTTTATTCTATTGTCTGGTGAAGATAAGATGATGATGCATTGCCTGAATTCTTCATTTGACTCTTTATTGCAGTAGTTTTATGTTAGCTTAAAAACATCGAGTGGTCTCTAGGGTGAAAAAATAAAAGACCATGCTTTTTTGGTAGAGAGTTGCCTTGGCTTGTAAAAAGCTGTCAAAAGTACTAGGGTTACCACTTTCAGTGCTGAAATCCAAATCCATATGAGTTAAATTATTTATGCAAAAAGTGTGAGACAGGGAAAGATTTCAAGAGGGAGAAGTGTAAAATAAATAATAAAACTTGCTAAAATAGTAACTTAATCACCTCAGTAATTATTGTCATATTAAAAGGAAAACAGCAGGGGAGTTGAATAGCTTTCTCTCCCTTCCTTTCACTTCTCTTCCCTTCCCTACCCCTCCCTCACGCCACCCCATAGGGTCTTGCTCTGTCACCCAGGAGAGTATGCAGTGATATGATCATACCTTATTGTAACCTCAAACTCCTGGGCTCAAGGGAACCTCCTGCCTTGGCCTCCCAAACCCCTGGGATTACAAATGTGAAATACCTTTCCAGTTTTTAAATGGTTCTTATTCAGACTATGTGAGGGAGGCATTTTATTGTACTTTCTAGATTTTGAAGCACTATTTAAATGTCAGTATTTTTTGTCATCCTTGTCTTTTTAAATTTCGGATTTGGAAGAAGGAAAGATCATTTCTTTTTTTATATCAATATATTTTATGAATATGTACACAAATATTTGTGTGTATATATATATATATATATATATATATGTCTATTTACAGGTAAATATATATGTCCTTTGCAAAGGACATACATACACACACACACATATAATACAAATATTATAAAATACAGAAAACCTCCCATAATCCTATGACTGGTTGATGTGTGAGAATGGATGTGTGTACTTCTAGATTCTTAAAAAATATTTTTAATAAAAATGAATTTATCTTGAGTATATTGCTTTGTAACCTGCTCAATATTATGCCACTAAATATTTATCCATAATATCTCTTTATGGCTTTAAAATATATTTTAATACAAGGTATTTGTAAATAAATAAGATAAATTATTCTGTACTCTAAGTAGGAATAATATGAGGTATTTAAACAATTGGCATTAATTCTTCTTTAAATATTTCATAGAATTTATCAGTGAAGTGATCCTGGCTGAGACTTGTTTTTGTGGGTAGTTTTTTGAGCACCAATTTAATCTCTTTACTTGTCCATTCAATTACAAGTATATCCTATTTCTCAAGTCAATTTCAGTAGTTTCTGTCTTTCTAAGAATTTCTTCATTTTATCTAAGCTATCTAATGTGTTGGCATTTGCTTGAATATTTTAAATGAATGTGTTAGTTTTATTTTTTATTATATAAGTAATACATAAGTATATCTTCAATTCTAAAATTTCAAGAAAAACATGTTTTAAATAAAGTTAACATTCAAGCATAAAGAAGTCTTCAGTACATATATGTGCAAGCACATAGATGCGTCTAATTCATATATATGCATGCATACATACAAACATATGTTTTACATAAATGGTTTCATATTCCATATATAATTCAGTAACTAATCTTTCCACCAGTCTACATATTCCTACTTAGAGTATAGAATAATTTATCTTACTTATTTATAAATACCTCATATTATTCCTACTTAGAGGAAAGATCATTTCTTATTAGAACATACTATAGTATGATTTTTCCCTTTAGATTTTCTGGTGTTAGAGGACAATGTTGAGTAAAAAGTCTATTTGTTTTTAAGAGGAACGGCTAAAATGCAAAGGAGAAAACTGGAACTGAAGATGCTGTCTGTATGTGAGGGTATGGGATGGTGAGTGTTGAAATATGACATATGGGATACAATCTGTAATATTTGGGTGATGGGTACACTAGAAGCCTAATCTCCACCATTACAAAATATACCAATGTAGCAAACATGCACATGTACACCTGAACTCAAATTTTAAAAAAAAATAGAACATAAGATACTACTCAGTCTCTAGGAGGAAAATATGACTGTTATAAACTATTATTGGCAGCAAAAACTGTTATAACACCAGAGCCACAGAAGTAGCAAATAAGAGTTTATGATGCCGAAAGAAGGGGTTTTCAACTGAAATGTTGTAGCAACAGAAAAGTGTCAATTTATTTTGAAGTTTTGTACTTCTTTATTCTTGCTTTCAGTTATCCTTAGTTATTGCATCTCTTCAATTTAATATGTGTTTAATAGCACAGTGATACCTTAATAGTCAATTTACTCCATAAAAAACAATACTAAGTGCACTACATGCTGAAATGGGAAAGAATTTTTAAACTATAGAAGTTAAAATAATGTCCTTGTCTTCTAGGAAATTTACAATTTAGAATATGGCGGTTATCCTTAGAAATATCAATGAACGAGAAATCTTTGCTTATTAGGACCAAGGTACCTGGTAATGCCATCTAGAGACAATTACCCTATATTACTCACTCAAAAATCCAGAGCACTTATGGCCATGCCTGGCTGGTTTAGTAATATACATTGTCTCAGACTTTAACACTTCAGAATCTTTGTATGTATTGTTTGGTTAAAAAAAAAAAAAAAAAGCAAGCACCAATATTTATATTATATTCATGCTTTTACTTATTTTGAGTGCCTCAGAAAATTAACTTCTTAAAAGAGGTACCCATTTTATTTATGGCTGCCAGCTGGTTCAATAAACAGGGATATACTAGATAAAAATCTGTAGAGCAAATAAAAAAGAAACTCTATGGAGCACCTATGAATAATGATCTCTAGATTGCAGCTTTTACATTTATATACATCATATTTCAAAGTTTATTTGCATATATCATGCCATTACTTTTAAAAAGTCAATTAAAAAAGAGAAAAATAACTTTTCAATTACTGGCATATTTCCCACCTACCTGTTAAAAAGTCAGACTGTTTCAGAAATGGTCATTGAGAAAGATGATCTAACCATTTCACTTACATTTTGTTCCCAATTTTGTATAACAAGTTGTTGAAGAAAAGATCCTTAACTATAATGATGCTACTTAAAGTTAAAAGATGGGTTGACTTGAAGATTGGAGACCTAGAACCAACTGTTTCAATAATATGCTAGATGATGGTAAGAAAGTCACCTATTATATCAAACCGAATTTTTCTCATGAGGAAAATGAAAGGATATAACTAAATGATATCTAGGAAAGTTTGCAGTATTTTGTGCTTCCTGAGTTATCTGCACAAGTTTGTATTATAACTCTGTATAGTGATACAACCTGACAAGACATCACCACACTGGTTATCCATCTTACAGGAAGAGGAAATGTAAGCTAGGGTAAAAAAAAAAAAATAAGATTTAAGGGCAACCATTATAGCCAGAAAAGAAATGAAAATTAAAAATTAATATATAAGTAAATGAAAATGTAAAGCAGGATTTACTGATCATGAAAATATTCAATTTGGGGCCTGTATTTCCTTTTAATTTTCATTCATGAGATAAATTGCTCGATCCTGACGTGCTGAATTATAGATTTCCCACAATTTCCCCCTTAAATAAATTTCATTTCATTACTTCTTCTTTTTATTTCTTAAAGGCATAGTCTTGCTTTCTTGCCCAGGCTGGAGTGCAGTGGTGCCATCTCGGCTCACAGCAGTTCCCAGGTTCAAGTACCTCAACCTACTGAGTAGCTAGGATTTCAGGTGCACACCCCAACACCTGGTTAATTTTTGTATTTTTAGTGGAGTTGGAGTTTCACCATGTTGGCCAGGGTGGTCTGGAACTCCTGACCTCAAGTGATCTGCCTGCCTCGGCCTCCCAAAGTGCTGGGATAACAGGTGTGAGCCACTGTGCCCAGCCCTCATTAAATTGCTTTTGACAAGCACACACTAATGAAGAAAAGCATAGGGAATGAAAATATTTTTTATCTTTAAAAAAGTAATTACTTAATTGCCAAACAAAATAAACAGAGCAAATCCCTATTGACTGGCCATTGGATGTGAACAAATCCCATCTCTCTTTCCAGCCTGGGATTCTGAGTTATTAGCTGAAAATGAATTTGGCAAATACATTGAAAGTACTGTGGAATGTGAAACAAAACAAAACGACACAGAATGTAGTCCATCTTCTTGATATGAAAAGAAAATGTCTAGGGTGCAGAAACAGTCTGTCTTGCAGCACTGTTTAATGCCTTCCCATATGCTGTTTTATCTATTTTTTTTTCCTGCTTCTACTTGTTTTATATGTCTCATCTTAATTTTCAAATAAAGTACTTTCTGGGTTTTAGAAATCTGACAGAGAAGGGAATATGTTACATTCTAATGATGAATTTTAGTGATAATTGGTGTTTATTTTTATAATTTGGCACAAAGACTACCTGTATTGACTCAATCTTGAATTTACTTTTAAATTCCCCTTCTCCAAAAGCCTTATTTAAGGCTTTCCTGGTTACAGAAAACAACTAATCACTCTGCCTATAAGGGCTTATTTTCACCTTCTACTCTAAAAATCCTTCCTTCCTTCCTTCCTCTCTCTTTCTTTCTTTCTTTCTTTCTTTCTTTTTCTTTTTCTTTCTTCTTTATCCTTTGTTTTCTTTATTAGTGCCTTGAGTTGGCAGACATTTAAAGTCCCATGTCTCTTTCTTCATTTTATTTCCTTCATTCTCTTCCGGAACCTGTATAGCTCAGTCAGTTTCAATCAGTATATCAGATCACAAGGAAAGTACTTTTCTATCTCATTTCCTTTTTAATCTTTAGTCAAGACCATCTTGTGTATGTCCCATATGCTTCTAAAGCTATTTCTTCTAATTTTAAATTTGTTTGAGTTATAGTGACTGCATGGTACAGGGGACCTGGCATGGGAGTGGAGCATCAACATGCATGTCAGGGCCAGAGTTAGTAGTAAGTTCCCTGAGGGTAGTAATTCAGTGTTCTGTGTATTCTTGTCAGGGCTTAAAACACATTCACTGAACACCAAGTACAATTGTATTAGAATTCTCCAGAGAAACAAAACCAATAGGATTTATATGTGTATGTATACAGATGTATACACACGTACATCTATATACATATAGAAAGAGATTTATAAGTAATTGGCTCGTGCAATAATGGAGTCTGAGAAGTCCTGACAGAGGCTGGTTAAGGCAGCAATCTGGAGAACAGGGGGTGCCAATAGTTTAGTTACAGTCTGAGTCCAGAAGACAAATAACCCAAAAGCTAATGATATAGTTCCAGTCAAAAGGTCAACAGGCTTGAGAACCAGGAGGATCCAGTGTGTCAATTTGAATCCAAAGTCAGGAAGAAAGCTGATGTCCCTCTTTGAAGATAGGCAGAAAGAATTCTCTTTTGCTCAGAGAAGGGTAAATTGTTTTGTTCAATTCAGGCTTTTAACTGATTGGATAAGCCTCACCCACATTAGGGAGGACAATATGCTTGACTCAATTTACTGATTTAAATGTTAATCTCATCCAAAAACACTCTCATAAGAAAACTCAGAATAATGTTTTACCAAATGGGGCACCTCCATGGCCTAGTCAGGTTGACACATTAAATTAGCCTTTATTGCCATCATGTAAATTACTCCATTTATTTCTTATGGGAACTCTGGAAAGTAGTTATTATTATACCACCTTACAGATGATAATAGCGAAGAACATTGCCACACACTGTTCTAAGCATTTTATACAAATAACTTATTTAATCCGTATTACACTAATATGAGGTACATGCTTTAATTATCCCATTTATAGATAAGGAAAAACAGGTTCAATGACTCTCTCAAGATCACATAGCTAACAACTGTCATAGTTAAGATTCAAACCAAAGCAGGATAGCTTTAATACTCAGGCTACTAACCAGTGACTGATGAAGCAAATGATTCATTACATATTGGATAATTTGCCCAAGACCAGGTGTGGTGTTGAATCCAGTTGAATTCTACTTCAGATCTCACGTTACTGCTATTACACTGTTTTTTTCTCCCCTTATCCCATGCTGGTCATAGTTCTTTATATATAATAGATGTTTATTAAATAGATCTTGTTGATTTTTCTCGATTTAAATTAACATAAAAAGAAGGTGATATATGTGTGTGCAACTCTGTAGACAATAGTTTATTAATGCAGCATATTGGACTCTACCTAGACTTTTCTACATTGTACACTTATGCTATCAGGGTCATAAAAAAAGACAAAAAAGAAAAAAAAAAAACAACGACAGTTGGGACAGCTGCAAAAGGGTTAACTAGGAAATTCCAGGTCCTCATTTGTCTACTGAAACATTAAAAGCAACAATAACAAAAACTGCTAGAAACTGCCTACAATAACTTTATAGGATCTTTGGTTCACAGTCAAAGATTAAGAACAATTAAATGAATACCCAGTCAAGAAAAGCCACATTGGAAGCAATAGGGCATTTTAGGATGTTTTAACTCCAATTTGCTCTGCCTCCTCTCTCGTGTGGCATGGTCTTGGTCCAGAGGAGGAAGCATTCCAGTTCCCAGTTCCTTTTCTCTAACTGGAAGTAGCAGAGTAGACCATATAGTGATATTTTAACTGGAGACTACCTGAAAGACTGATCTCTTTTTTACTTAACTCAGGGTTCAGGCATGGAAAAGTGACATCAGACTTCAAGCATGGAAAAACAGCAGAAAGCACCAGGCAATGCTCATAAAAACTATGTAGGAATAACAAATCTGTAGACATCTGGAGCAAGAAATTAAGCAGAGAAGCATATAGTAGAACATATAAAGCACCAAAGATAGCTGATATGACAGTTCTTGGGAAATCAGTAATTTAAAAGCAGCCACGTATACAGAATTTAGAAAGCCACACATAGGCCAAAGTAAGATGCACAGTCTTGAAAGTTATGAGAAGACCTTATGCTTTCTCATTGAGATAATAAGGCTAGAAATACACTCAACTAATTAGTGAAGGACTATGCCAACACAGAGTCTGTCTGTAAAGAGTAAGAAAGGTAGCTGTTTTTTCAAATGCTCAATTTCCAATAACAAAAATAATAGGGCATACAAAGAAATATAAAAACTTGGCCCATTCAAAGTAACACAATAAATAATCAGAAATCATTCCAGAGGAAATGCAGACATCAGATTTACTAGACAAAGACATTACAACAACTGTCTTAAACATGCTCAAATGATAAAGGAAAATAGAAAAAAGTAATCAGAAGAAATCTGAAAAATAAAACATGAAATAAATGAGAATTTCAACAGAGAAAAAAGTTATCAAAAGGGACAGAAAAGAAACTTGAGTGATGAAAAATACAATAAATGAATTAAAAAATTTAAAAGAGCAGTTCAATAGAAGATTTAACCAGCTAGAAGAACTAGTTAATTTAAAGATAGAAGATTGAAATTAAGGAGTCTGGCCGGGCGCGGTGGCTCAAGTCTGTAATCCCAGCACTTTGGGAGGCCAAGGCGGGTGGATCACGAGGTCGAGAGATCGAGACCATCCTGGTCAACATGGTGAAACCCCGTCTCTACTAAAAATACTAAAAATTAGCTGGGCATGGTGGCGCATGCCTGTAATCCCAGCTACTCAGGAGGCTGAGGCAGGAGAATTGCCTGAACCCAGCAGGCGGAGGTTGCAGTGAGCCGAGATCGCACCATTGCACTCCAGCCTGGGTAACAAGAGTGAAACTCCGTCTCAAAAAAAAAAAAAAAAGAAATTAAGGAGTCTAAGAAGAAAAAGTTTAAAAATAAATGAAGAAAAAGATCATATCCGTTATGGGTGTCTCAGAAGGAGAAGATAGAAAAATATAGAAAGATTACTTGAAGTGTAATGGCAGCAAATGTTCCAAATTTGATGAAAGGCATGAATCTACAAGTCAGAAAGATCAACAAATTCTAAGCAGAATAAACTCAAGATGTTCACATAAAGAAATATTATAATTAACTTGTCAAAAGCCAGTGTCAAAGAGAACATCTTGAAATTAGCAAAAGAATAGTGACTTGTCATGTATAAGGGAAACTCAGTAAGATTTCCAGCAGATTTGGCAACCAAAACAATGAAAGACAGTAGGCAGTGGTACACTACATTTAAAGTGGTATAAGAAAAATTGGCAACTGGGAATTTTGTATTCAGCAAAACTGTCCTTAAATTTTATGGAGAAATTAAGACATTCAAAGGTTAAAAAGAAACATCTTAGGAAGTTTATTATCACTAAATCTGCCTTATTGGAAACTCTAAAGAAAGTACTTCAGGGAAAAATGAAAGAATGCTAGACGTTAACTCATAGCCATATATATATATATGTAAAGATCTTCAGTGAAGGAGGACACATGGCAAGAGTTAATGTCCTTTGTAGGGACAAGGATGAATCTGGACACCATCATTCTCAGCAAACTGACACAAGAACAGAAAACCAAACACCGTATCTTCTCACTCATAGGTGGGTGTTGAACAATGAGAACACACGGACACAGGGAGGGGAGCATTATACACTGGGGGCCATTGGGGGAGCGAAGGGACATACGGTGGGGGGTGTGGAGGCTGGGAGGGATAACATTGGGAGAAATACCAATTACAGGTGTAGGAGGGATGGAAGAAGCAAACCACCTTGCCAAGAATGTACCTATGCAACAATCCTGCATGATCAGCACATGTACCCCAGAACCTAAAGTACACAATAAAAGTATTAATGTGATTTTTATTTGGAAGTTCATTTTTAATTTTCTACAGGACTTAAAAGACAAATAGTTTAAAATAATTATAAACTTATGTTAATAAATATGATGTGTAAAGATACAATTTGTGACATTAATAACATAAAGCAGGAAGGGGACAGAACTGAATAGCAGTAAAGATTTTATAAGTGATTATAGTTAAGTTGATATCAATAAAAAATGGGTTGTTACAACTTTTGTTATTATATATAATACCCAAGGAAACTACAAAGAAAATATCTATAATATATACACAAAAATAAATGAGGAGGGAGACACTGTCTCAAAAAAAAATTAGTTGCATTTTACACACTGACAAAGAATAATCCAGAGGAAATTAAAACTTCATTTTGATAGCATCAAAAACAGTAAAATAGGAATATTCTTTAAACAACGAGTTGAAAGATTTTGTACACTGAAAACAATACTGAAAGAAATTAAAGAAAACCAATGAAATGACACCTCATGTTTAATAAAAGATATAATATTTTTAAGATGGCAATAATACACAAGACAAGGCAATCTAAAATTTTAATGCCTTTCAAAGTCTTAGTTACCTTTTTTGCAGTAGTGGAAAACCCTATTTTTATATTTATATTAAAATCCAAGTGATCATGAACATACAAAACCGTCTTGAGAAAGAACAAAGTTGGAGGATTAATACTTCTGAATTTTAAAACTTACTACAAATCTACAGAAACCAAAACAGCATAATACTGGCATAAAGGCAAACTAACAGAACAATGGAATAGAAAGGCGATTTCAGAAATTAATTCTTTTGTATGTGGTCAAATGATTTTCACCAAGGTTGACAAGATTATTCAATTGGGCAAGGGCAGTGTTTTCAACAAACAGTGCTTGGAGAAAAGGATATTCACACGCAAGAGTGATGTTGAATCCTTATTCTACATTATATACAAATGTTAACTCAAAATGGTTGAAAAACATAAAAGTAAGAGTTAATGCTATGAAATTCTTAAGTAAAAACATAGGGGAAAGCGTCATGCCATTGGATTTGGCAATGAGTTCTTAGATACAATACTAAAATTGTAGTAAATAAAAGAAAAATATAAATTGTACTTCATCAATATTAAAAATTTGTGTGCATCAAAGAACATTATCAATGGAATGAAAGGCAATTCACAGAATGTGAGAAAATATTTGCATATTCTATATCTGATGAGGTATTAATATACAGAATACATAAATAACCAATAAGATGTAAATATGTTATATATGATAGATATAGATAGATGAGTAGTGTGATGGGTTCACAGCAATGTGACTGTTCTTAATGCCACTAAACTATACACTTATATACGGATAAAATTGTAAATCTTATATTATATTCATTTTACCACAATAAGAAAATATAGTTAGAGATGTTTCTTTTTATTAGATATAGAAAATTTGTATTATATGATACTGAATTCTTCTATGGATTAATGCATACTATATTGGGAAATTTTCAAATTATTTTAAGATGTTAGAATTGTGTTGTATCAGACATAGTTTAGAGTAAGTGGTACTGAATGGACTTTGATTATTCTTTTCTTTTGACTTCTTTGTCTTTTTGTTTTTGTTAAAGTTATCTTAAACTATTCCATCCTCTAGAATATAAACTGCCATACAGTACAAATTCAGGATATCAGGCAGTGTTTCAATAGGAAACACAGTTTTTTCAAATGAACATCACCAGTGGTGCACGTGATTCATCATGACACAATGACAGAGGGGTGAAATGAGAGTGCAGGAACTCATATTTCTCTGTTGCTTTCCTGGTATTTGGCTCACAATCTATTTAGTCACATTTTCTGTGCCCACATAACTAAACTGAGCAATTATTTAAGACTATTTAAAACAATCATAGCCTGGTAATAAGTACCTCAAAATTCAAACTATTTACTTAATGTATGAGGCAATAGAATGTGAGGTTAAAACACTAAATAAATGAAGACAAACATTGTTAGGGGCCAGGCATGGTGGCTCACGCCTGTAATCCCAATACTTTGGGAGGCCAAGCAAGTGGATCATTTGAGGTCAGGAGTTCAAGACCAGCTTGGCCAACATAGTGACACCTTGTCTCTACTAAAAATATAAAAATTAGCCAGGTGTCTTGGTATGCGCCTATATTCCTGGCTACTTAGTAGGCTGAGGTGGGAGAATCGCTTGAACCTGAGAGGCAGAGATTGCAGTGAGCCAACATCACACCACTGTACTCCAGCCTGGGTGACAAAGCAAGGCGTTGTCTCAAAAAAAAATTAAATATTAAATAAGAAAACATTGTTAGGTATAATGATCATTCCCAGAAGGATAGTTTTGGTTTTGAGAAATAGAGCAAATTGATGACATAAAAGATTTGAGAATCAACTAAAGCAGTTATGATGCCTCAGATATGTTTGGAAGATCCAAGCCAAATAATGCCTAGAATGGATTACCAAAAAAATACATTAAGAATAAAAGAATATAAATTTAACATTTTGCTGCTATAAAAGCACCCAATCAGACAACATGTGATAATGAAATATACTAGCAATATATCACCAAATAGCCTAATATGACATCTAGATTAAATGCAGAGTTTTTCACAGTTCAGAGGCACGCTATTGTAAACAACTATAGCAACAAGAAAATATAGTTAATTGCATCGGAAATTAATGCCATACAGCATGAGATTACATAAAATATTGGATTTAATTACACTGTTTTCTCTAACAATGGGAAAAACATCAGACAATTTCAAGTTGTGGGGCATTCTACAAATTATATCTGTACTCTACAATACTATCAAGTTATTTCAAAAATAAAAAACATCTCAGAACTGTCACAGCTGAGAGAAGTCCAAGGAGACTGAGAATTAAATGTAATGTGGTATCTTGGATTTGGTCATGGAACGGATAAAATATATTAGGTAAAAACTAAGAAAATACGGATGCATTACAAAATTCAGTTAATAACGATGCATCAATGTTGGTTAATTAATTGTAACCAATGTACCATACCAAAATATTAATAATAGAGGAAACTGGCTGCAGGGAACGTGGTAACTCTCTAGCATCTTCACAATTTTTCTGTATATCTAAAACTCCCCTAAAATAATAGGCTGATTAAAAATAAATTGGTTATAAAAAGGTATTAGAAAATGTTAGTAAGATCACTCATGGTAGCTCAATTATATGCCACAATTGTATTTAGAATGAATTTTGCCTTTCACCATGATTCATAATCATGGTGAAAGGCAAAAGAGAAGCAGGCACCTTCTTCACAGGGTAGCAGGACGGACTGAGTGCCAGCAGGGGAAATGTCAAATGCGTATAAAACCATCAGATCTTGTGAGAACTCACTCACTATCATGAGAACAGCATGGGAGAAACATCTGCCATGATCCAGTTACCTTGGGAATTGGGAATGGGAATTATGGGGATTATAATTTGAGGTGAGACTTGGGTGGGGACACAGATCCAAACCATATCAGTTTGCCTACGAGTCTAGTATGCATCTCCAGTATGAGCTCCTATCAAGAAATTAGAGAAACACAGTCCTGTGCTTTCTAACATCTGGTAACTCTAATTCAAGTAAAAAAATAAAATAAAATCTGGCAATAATTACACAATCTGCCTCTCCTTTCAACTTTCCATTCATCATCATTGTGAGCAGTCCCAAGCACATGTAAAATCCAGACCATATACGTTGCCAGTAATTTTTTCCATTAGATGCATACCATTGAATGCAGTCTCAAGTATGCTACATCCAGTGACTTTGTATATGTTACAGCTATCTCTGGCCAGCCTATAAGAGAGCATTTCCAAGTCTTCTTAATTTTTTCTATAATATAATTCTTCAAAAGCTTGTAGGAAAACATCATCTCTTTGATACTTCATCATTGCAGGACTCTTAGACTCGGAGCAGATCCAGTGTTGCTTTTAGTGAAAAGTCTTGTCCCTGCTTTCATACATTCTTCAGCTCATTTCTTAGATGAGAAGATGTAGTCCTAAAAATAGGCCAGAAAGCAGTCAGGTTTATCACTTTTCAGAACAAAGTGTTAATTGATCTACAAACAACATATATTTATTTATATTCACATTTTAATTTGTAATTTTTATGGGTACATGGTTGGTGTATATATTTATGGGATACATGAGATATTTTGATACAGACATACAGTACGTAATAATTTCATCAGGGTAAAGGAGGGTATCCATCACCTCAAGCATTTAATATTTCTTTGTGTTACAAACATTCCAATTATACTCATTTAGTTTTTTTAATGTGTACAGTAAATTATTGTTGATGGTAGTTACCCTATTGTGTTATCAAATACTAGATCTTATTCATTCATCTAATTATATTTTTGTACCCATTAACCAGCTCCACTTCCCCTGCACCCCCACTATCTTTCCCAGCCCCTGGTAACCGTAATTTTATTCTCTATCTCCATGAGTTCAATCGTTTTAATTTTTAGCTCCCATAAAGGAGTGATAACAGGCAAAATTACAAACTACCTCTGTTTAAATGACACTTCTTTTAACAGTATTGTTTACCAGCAGAAGCTGTAGTAAATTCCAGCCAACCACACCCAGCTTTCCAGAGATTGGGTATAACTGTTTATTGCTATGGGGCATTAAATGAATTAAGGTAGGTCAAGTACTTAGAATGGTATCAAACATATTGTGAATGCAATATAAGTGTCCATTGTTAGTCTTATTGTTGCTCTGAAAGTAACATGCTTGCCAAATTGTACATACACACAAAAAGAAAGCAAATTACTGTCATTAGATACTTATAGTTGCTCACAATGGGAAAATGCTGATGGTGAGCCTTGTTCTCAGTGATCTTGAAAGCTTAGAGGAGCTAACTAATGACAAGAACCTTAAGAGATAATTCCATAAAATGAATGCCATGTGATCAATTCCCATAATTAAGAATTTCTGATTAGTATTTTAAATATAATTAGCCCAAAATTGAAGAAAGGTGAATTTTCTTTTGAGCATGTCTTAACGTTCAGCCTTCTTCACAAGACAATTTAGTTTACAAAATAGTGTCTTACACATTTTTTCATTTGATTATCACAACAAATCTAGATGTGGTAGGAAATGAAAATAGAAAATAGAGCAAAATTCTGGTGCTGTGAGGAACATGTTACCTGTGTTATAGTTTCTGCCTTTACTGTTTAGTAGAGTTTTAAGGCCACAATTGGATTTTTCCCTCACATTTTATGTTAGCATTTTGTGACAATTTATTAAACAAAAATAATTTTGGTTATGAATTTAATACAATCGAAGCCTTCAAATTTTTGAAAATATTTCTGAATCCTTAGTAACATTGGATTACTATTTATAATAGTATTCTCCACAATTGTGGAGAAAAATGGTCATCCTATCATAATGTCATACTTCGACATCCTAGATAAATATAATATCCAAAATCCAGGCATTTAAAGCCTTATTGAAGTGGACCATTTATCAGATAATACAGAATCCTTCATTCTTGTCACCCTCATACTCTTTTGCTAGAGTGGTATGGGTGGTAGTTTTAATTTTCTACTACATTTCATCTGAGAGCTAGGTTCCCATACCTTTCTTTGCCTCAAGCTAGTAGTACCTAGCAAATTATCTAGCTAAATATAAGTGATCAGTATTTATTGAATGTGTCTGAATGTGTCAGCCCACAAGGACTTTATCCAGAAATTATAAAGAAGATATTTTTCATCATTAAGGAGCATGTTCGTGGTTCTCCCTGAAATAATTTGCCAAATCTTAAAAGTCAGCAGTGCTTGGAAAGAGTCTGTAGCTTTCATCAGATATTTCAAAGAGAACTTCTATTTTAAATGATTGTTGAGAAGAACAAATTAAAGGGCAGTAGATCTATCTAATTCAAATCATCCCCATTTCGTTTTTTTTTTGTCTTTTTGAGATTACTTTGGAATTATAATATATACATCTTTAAATGTTATGCTCAAGCCTCAAGTGATATACCACTTAATGTACAGTAGTCCCACCCCTTCCCTTCTGTGGGGATGTGTCCCAAGATTCCCAGTGGATACCTGAAACCTTAGGTAGTACCTAAGTCTATTTATATTATGGTTTTTTTTTCCTACCCCATGATAAAGTTTAATGTATAAATTAGGCCCAGTGAGAGATTAACAACAATAATAATAAAATAGAAAAATTATAACAAAATGCCAGCATCACTACTCTTTTGATTTTTGAGCCATTATCAAGTAAAATAAAGGCTACTTGAACGTGAGCAATGCAATACCATGATAGGGGATCTCATAATTCTGACAGCTACTAAGTAACTAACAGGTAGGTCGTGTATATAGCATGGATAATTGTGCAAAGGGATGATTCACATCCTGGGTGGGATAAAGTGGGGTGGTGCAAGATTTCATCACATTACTTAGAATGGCACACAATTTAAAACTTACGAATTGTTTATTTCTGGAATTTTCATGTCATATTTTCAGGCCGTGGCTTACTGTGGGCAACTCAAACCATGGAAATGAAACAGTGGATAAAGGAAAACTACTGCGTATTTTGAGAATCTTACTTTCACAAAAGCCACAATACATTCTTATTATTTTTATTTTCAGTCAATTATCATTGAAAGAGAGTTCAGTAATAAGGATAAAAGCATTCTTAGTGTGTATCCAGGTAGTTACCATTCCTAGTGTTATTTCTTTTGTGTAGGCCCCGATTGCCGTGTGGTGTATCTTTTCCTTCTGCCTGAAGGACTTTAACATTTCTTGTAGTGTGAACCTGCTGCTGCTAAATTATTTCAGTGTTCATATGTCTGAATAGTTTTTATTTTGCCTTCATGTTTTTCATGGTAAAATCATAGATTCATGGGATATGGATTCTAGACTATTTTAAACATGCTGCTGCGCTTGTTTCTGACAAGAAATTGGCTGTCACTCCTTGTTCTTCTGTATGCAGCAGGCTTTTTTCTCTCTCACTGCTTTTAAGAGTTTCTCTTCATCACTAGTTTTCAGCAATATACTTATTATATGGCTGATTAGAGTTTTCTTCATGCTTTTTTACTTGTGGTATATTGAACTTTTTGCATTTACAGGATCATGGTTTTCATCAATAATACACTGAAATTTTTGCGTCTGTGGGATCATAGTTTTCATCAAATATGGAAAATTGTTGGCCATAATTTCTTCAATTTTTTTTTCTGCCTCCTCTTTAACAATTGCAATTACATATATATTTGGCTGCTTTAACTTGTCCTACAGCTTACTGGTAGTTATTATTATTTAAATGATCTTTTCTCCCTGTGCTTCACTGGACAGTTTTATTGCTATGTCTTCAAGTTTACTAATCTTTTTGTAATATCTATTCAGTTCTGAATTGATGTAGTTTATTTTCCTTACCATATATTATATTTTATCTCTTGAAATTTAGTTTGGGTCTTTTAATATGTCTTCTATATTTCTACTGATTTTTTGATTATATGGAATTCAGTTATGAGAACTATTTTAATGTAATTACTAATTCTGTCATATATTTCAGCTCTTATTTGTTTTCCATGAACTGATTTTTCCTTTCATTATTGATTGTATTTTGTTGGTTCTCTTCATATCTGGTAATATTTAATTGGATGTCACATATGAATTTTACCTTTCTGGTTGCTAAATATCTTTGCATTTCTATAAATATTTTCCAGCTTGGCTCTATATTACATTTAAATGATTTGGAAATAGTTTGATGTGTTGGGGACTTGCTTTTACTTGTCAATATAAGAGCAGTGTTCAATATGGGAAGATCCTTCTGATTACACTCCTAATACTCTATAAATAATGAGGTTTTCCTCTCTGGCTGGTAGGTGCGGGTACCATTCTCAACTCTTTGGAAGCACCATGCACCATTACTTCTAATAGTAGTCTGGTAGGGGCAAACACTCTCATTGTGTTAAATACACCTTGAATTCATTAATGACCATGAATTATTATAAAAAGTAAAATTATATTTAATATCTTTTAAACATTGTCTATATTTAGTATGTTAATTTGAAATACCTATTTAGTATTTCAAAACCAGTGAGGGTTCTGGATAATCAATACTGATTATGAATTTTGAAAAATGTTAGCTTTTTTTCAAAATCAGGCTATTTAGAAGGTAAGAATAAAATAAAGAACTCCTTAATCACATGACTATTACTAGGCAAATTTCTTAAATAATTTTTGTAACATTGCCATTCTGTGTATATATTTATAGCATTGCCCTTATTTCATTTTCTCTTTAGATTTGCAAGGGATATCATAGGTTTCCTTTATTTAGTGAAAAGAAAAAATCAAAACCAGAAAATAGTACTGATTAAACAATTTCACAAAGGAAAAAGAAGGGAGTCTATTTTGCCTTTAAAAATACATAAAAAAGGGAGTGCTTCAGACTCAAATTTGAAAGACACTTTTGAAGTAGTGCTGTGATAGGACGTTACATGTTTTTGTTTTTATTTTTTATTTTATTATTTTATTTTTGAGTCAATTCCTCTTAGAACACTGTAGCAACAGAGTAAGTTACTGAATATTCATTACTTCACAAGTAGTCTGGCTTTTGTTGAATCCGAGGAGAAAATTAGGATGTCCTCCTAATTGCCCTGTGTTTGCTTCTTTCATGAAAAAGCTCATATTCTTTCTCAAAGAGCTGACCTCAGTTTTTGAGAACTATCTCTAAGAAAAGAGATGCTGCGTATCAGTCATAATTTCAAGTGTAATGCAGGTACTTGCATTTCTAACATAAAAGGAGAAATGGTAGAGAAACATTTCAAATCTTACTTAGAGAAGGCTTGTGCGTATTTTGAAAAAGTACAATGGAACTAAGCATTTCAGGGATAAAACTGTCTTAGAATGTCCATCAAATGTTTTAAGCAAAGGACAGATAGTCAAATTGGGTTTCCATTGAATCTCTAAAAGACATAATCGATCATGTTGTCTGATTTCAGTATTTGTTTAAATCTATTCTAATCTGTTTGAGGTAATACCCATTTTTAATTTTAACAGTAGTCTATTTATAGAATCTTGTTAATGTAATGGTTTTTCTTTCTCCTCTAGATAGATCTGATTAATACATTCATAGTTGAAAGTAGAGTCAGTTTTTCCAGGAAGTTA
This sequence comes from Saimiri boliviensis, assembly GCF_048565385.1. Classification (NCBI taxonomy): domain Eukaryota; kingdom Metazoa; phylum Chordata; class Mammalia; order Primates; family Cebidae; genus Saimiri; species Saimiri boliviensis. Next base: position 136,988,401 of record NC_133470.1, read on the forward strand.
GATGGCTTTTCTTTGTTTTGGTCGTGGCGGCCTAGTGGCCTTTTTTCTTTCAAGGTACTGTTTCTGAATAACCTGAGGATATTTGAAGGAAAGCATTCCTGCATTCCATTGATGTGCCAATAAGATAGCATGAGGATACCGATAACGTTACTTATGAAATTGTTTATTCCTTAGGTGAGTCTATTTGTTTGTTTGGTTGTGAATAAATAATTTTGAAACTGTTGTTTTAGAATAAAATTTCAGTTTGCTTTAAATCAGTGTCGTGTTTCAATGACTTCACCTGGCTTTGAATTCTATGTACTGACCCTTGTTATGAAATATAAGACATAATTTGTAGGCTTGGGTAGTATGTCATTTCAATTAGCAGGCGATTAAAAAATAAGAATATTTGACATTTGCATCTGTAAAAATGTTTAAAGACTTGTGCGTCTGTGTATGTGCAAATATCTGTATCCGTCAGGGTTCTCCAGAGAAAGAGACAGAACCAACAGGATATATCTTTACATCTATTTCAGAGTGTGCGCGCGCACACACACACACACACACAGACACACATTGTTTTAAGGATTGGCTCACAAAATTGGAAGGCCTGGCAAGTCTGAAGTTTGTAGGGCAAGCCAGCAGTCTGAAAACTCAAGCAGGAGTTGATGCTTCAATCTCGAGGCAGAATTTATTCTTACCAGGAAATCTCATTTTTTCTTCTCTTAAGGCTTTCTAGCTGATTGGATGAAGCTGTTTCTGACAATGTTCATATTTTTGCAAGATTTTAGTGGAGGTCTTAGGTCACTTCAAGTATGTTCCCTGTCTCCAAACTGATAAAACATTAGCTTACTAGAACTTCATGGATAAGGGCTATTTTGAAATTGCTCATCTTTTCTCTATGAAACAGGAACTTATCACAGAAAAAAGCTCATCACATGTTCAAACAATTTATTCTCTTTTGTTACTAGGGAACCACCACAATCCATTATAAGGATGTCATTGTTAACAAATTGATAACTATTTTGTATCCAATTCTACTTACAATAGAATTACATTATAATTACTATCTTCTCTTGTTTCTTTGATGACGGTAGTGGCAAAAGTAACTTATTCATAATTTTACCTCTATGTTATGAAACTATTGATATTTAATTGTTGTTCTTTTGAGAATCATCTCATTTTGAATTGTAGGGAGTCCAAGAGATCATGCTAGTTAATATGGCCAGAGTCAAAATTAATTAACAACCAGTAGATTTGAACAATCTCAGGCTGTTTATAGTTTGTAACTAGATAGGGAAATAATGAAATTATTGTTTTCTTGTCACAATGAATAAATAAAATTCTCATTATTAAAAGACATGGATGATATTCCAAAGGTTTTCCCTTTGCTTTTCCTTAACCAAAAGTTAGTAGCCTTCAAATTGGTCAGAAATACTTTCACATAGGCTGATAAATGAGATTTGAAGAAAAAAAATCAATAGCAATGTTGGAGGTTACTGAGTGCATGCAATTGCATTCAGGAGAGATGACACCAAATTGTCCCGAACATGTGAAAGCTTTACATTTTAAGAGCTGTAGGAAAAAAAAAAATCACCTTCGCTAATTCATTTAAATATTTAAGAGCCCTAGAAATGTGGGTATATCGCAGATACCTGTTGTGATCAATTAGCGCTGATGGTATTTTACTAAAAAGTACCTGTTTTCATGGATAGGCAACAAATCTGGCAACACTTTTCTTTGAAGCTGTTAAGCCATGCCTCATTTTTAATGCTAGTATTTCATAAAATTACACTACAGTCATTCTGAAGTTGGAAATCTAATGTCATGATTGTTAGACAGACTTTATAAGACATCCTGAATCAATAATGACCTTTAGTATAATTCTATAATCTAAGTAAGGAAACGAGTTTTACTTGACAAATGGTTGGAGAGAAGATGCTTGATAATATTGGCATACTTAGTCTTTTAGTGTGTTTGTTGGTGACATAGAGTTAACACAGATGCCTTTATTATAGCATGATGCATGTACAGTAAAATTTCATGTAATATGATTTAATCTTAGTCCCTGGTTTTAAAAAGTCAACCTAAGTTAGAGTCTCATCGTTAAACATCTCAATTTACATGTAGTTTAATTTCATTCATGCTGCTCAAAAAAAACAAGGTTATAGTGAGGATTCAGGATCCAGGGTATAAATGACTGTGTGAGTAATACAGATCTGAAAGTGGCAGTAGAATAACTGAACTACTTTTAGGAAATTGTACAATTGTCCTCAGATAAAGAAAAATAAAGTCATCAACACAAGGGTTTGCAAAGGTGATATGTCTGATTTGTGTACTTCTATACAACCTTGCCCTAAGCCACCTGGAAGAATAATGCATCAAATTTATCTTTCTTTTTTATCATAGAGAAATTTGTTGAAGCTTTTAGTACATACACATACACAAAATATTCTGCAAAACAAGGGGAAAAGTAATTAATTTTCAATTCATTTGCAAAGCCTGTGCATATATTATAAAGGACAAATATTATTGCCAAGTTATGAACCTGATGTGCTATAATTAGACACAGGACCTAAATTAAGATATTTGTTGAACTAGAAATGCATTCAAGATCACAAAACTAGGATACAATATGTTTTTCTGTTATGATAATAAACATTCTAATAAACTAGCTTCTATATTTAATATAAATGGAGACAAAATAAAATAACTCCTTATTTCACAAATGATCCAGAGGTTTTCAAGGAGATATGAAGTTGGATTTGTTCATTTTCGGGTATGCTGTTCTATGGTATTGGGAGGAATCCAGATGAGTTTGCCTCATCTTTGAAGAATATTCTATACTGCAAAGATCTAGTAAATCCTAAAACTGTTTTGAATTGATTTATAGAACAGTAGCCATTTATGAGATTCTTGTTGACTAATGGTTGACTTTCCTATCCGATGAACTGGGTTTTTCTTGACTGTTCCCACAAAGGAGACATGGTCCACCATTTGATGTCACCTGGGAGAGCAATTCAACATTCAAGATCACTAAGCTCAAGTTCACTCGAATTTTATGTACTAAAATGACATCACTCTGATATCTGTGCTTTGTATAGCAGAATTGAAATACGGTAAAATTATAAAGTGGGTAAGGTTAATCTTCAGTTGCCTGCTGTCTCCTCATTTGGTACCCCTTTCTCCTTTATGAAAATTCTCTGGGAAAAATCTTTAAAGGTAGTTTTACTTTGAAGTAACATGCATTATTATTTGTATGATTCACTCTAAGACATCGATAATTTACAAAATATAGAATTCACATTTCTTTTAAGCCTGTCGTTGATAAAGTAGATAGGACAAAACTACCACCCAAATAAGCACACCCACTGTGTTATTTGTGTGGGAAGAGTAAGCACATACATAAAATCATCTGTTCATGGTATACACTTCAAATACAAAAACTTCTATATAGTTAGGCAATGACCCTCATTACTTATCTTTAGAAATAAAGCTTATATAGACTTACAGAATAGCAATATGGGTTAAAATATTGTTGCAAACTAAAAAACCAGAGCGAGTCTTTAAAAATCCCTGCAGTAAGATAGATAACACAGGCATCAGTATCACACTGAGTCTCCATTTGTTGAAATCATAGAAAACCTTTGTTTTATGCAATGTTTAACATTTCATCAGAGCCAAGGTAACTTGAACTGCATTAGGTAATGCTTTTGCTCTACCCTGAGCAGTGAAAACATTTTGGTATATCTCCTATTCATTTTTGGTCCGTACAGGCATCTCTCATTCAGAGGAATTTTTTCCATGTGAATATTCGTGCCTTTTATTGGTTTTAACTGTTCTTTCAACTGATGTCTTATTAGTTGACATAATGAAAAGAACAAATTGCCTCATCAAGCTTTTTATAGTACTAAAAACTGGGGAAAGATCTTTTAAAATTATATGCATATAATGCATGTCATCAAAATCAGTGGCATTGTTAATGAGAATGAGCTCACAACACAGTCATTTGAAGGGAGGAACTATTTCTGCCCCTCTCCATGATCATCACACAGGATAGAGAAACAAACAAAGATATGCAGACTGTCAACATCAGAAAAGTGAAATTGCCAAATTTATAATGGAATTAATGCTTTCAAATCTATAAATACCAAAATGTGCCTCTGCATCTGCTAACTCATGCTTTTTGACAACAAGCTGTGCTAAAAGGCAGTCAGTTGATATTACAGGCAAGCACCGTGGGCTGAGCAGTTGCAATTTGTTTATTGTTTTCTGATGCACATCCATGGACCATATGGTCAGGGTCTTCATGGAAACAAACTGTCCATAATTTTCTTCCAACATGAAGATAAGGTAGTAAAAGATTTCTGGAGCTGTAGAGTAACCTCAGCAAAATGTATCATACAGATTATAGGAAGGCTGATAAAATCTATCACCCATCTCACCTACTGTCTATGTATATCGAGTCTGGTATGTATTCTATTGCAGTTCATATATCAGAGCTATATTATGCTATCTTCTCTAGGACTGATATATTTCCCCCTCCATCAAGGTAAGGAGTGAGTACTATATCTTTTTTTTTTAATTTGCAGAGCCAAAGAAACCCATCTTAGATTAATCAAACTTCTCATAGTTGTTTCTCAAAAATATCAGGACTCAGGCAGGCACAGTGGCTCATGCCTGTAATCCCAACACTGTGGGATGCCAAGGCAGGAGGATTGCTTGAGGCCAGGAGTTAAAAGCCAGCCTGGGTAACATAATGAGACCTCTAAAAAATCCTTTCTAATACAATAACTAAGTACACATCATTATAAAGGAAGTCAATAAGAAAAGCACAGACAAGGAAAATATTAAAACAATAGGTTCTTTGCACATAGTTAAAAAGGTCTAAAGGTATACTTTAGAGATACTGCAGGTATGGTTCCAGACCACTGCAATAAAGTGTGTCACACAAACATTTTGATTTCACAGTGCATAATTTACACTATACTATAGTCTACTAAGCATGCAATAGCATTGTCTAACAAAAAATGTACATCTTAATTTGAAAAATCCTTTATTATTACAAAATGCTAACAATTATCTGAGATTTCAGTGAGTCATAACCTTTTTTCTACTGGAAGGTCTTGCCTCAGTGTTGATGGTTGCTGACTGATTAGGGTGGTGATTACTGAAGGTTTGGGTAACTGTGGCAGTTTCTTAAGATAAGAAGACAGCAGGCTGGGCGCAGTGGCTTATGCCTATAATCCCAGCACTTTGGGAGGCCGAGACAGGTGGATCTCTTGAGGTCAGGAGTTCAAGACCAGCCCAGCCAAGATGATGAAACTCTGCCTCCACTAAAAACACAAAAATTAGCCGGGTGTGGTGTCGGGTGCCTGTAATCTCAGCTACTTAGGAGGCTGCGGCAGGAGAATCACTTGAACCTAGGAGGTGGAGGATGCAGTGAGTGGAGGTCATGCGCTGTACTCCAGCCTGGGTGACAGAGTGAGACTCTATCTCTAAATAAATAGGTAAATAAATAAATACAATGAAATTTTCCACATTAACTGACTCTTCCTATCATAAATGATGTGTTTGTAGCATGCGATACTGTTTGATAGAATTTTACCCATGGTAGAACATTTTTCAAAATTGATATCAATAATCTCAAACCTTATTGCTGCTTTATCAACTGTCTATAGAATATTCTAAATCTTTACTTGTTGTTTCAACAATGTTCACAGCATCTTTATCAGGAGTAGATTGCATCTGAAGAAACCAGTTTCTTTGCTCATTTGTAAGAAGCAAGTCCTCATCCTTTCAAGTTTGATCATAAGATTGCAGCAGTTCAGTCACATATTCAGACTTCAGTTTGAATTCTTTCTCATGCTATTTCTAAAACATCTGCAGTTACTTCCTCCACTGAAGTTTTGAACCCCTCAAAATCAACTATGGGGGTTGGAATCAACTTCTTCCAAGTTTCTGTTACTGTTGCTATTTTGACCTCCAGTGAATCACAATTGTATTCTTAATGGTATACAGAATGGTGAATCCTTTCTAAAAGATTTACAGTGTGCTTGGTCCAGATCTCACAGAGACAGCTATAGTTTTACTAAAAGTATTTCTTAAATAATAAGACTTGAAAGTCAAAATGACTCCTTGATTCATGGGTTACATGATGGTGGTTGTGTTAGCAAACACAAAAACGTTAATCACCTGGTACATTTCTGTCAGAGCTCTTGGGTGATCAGGTGCATTGTCAATGAGCAGTAATATTTGGTAAGGGATTTTTTTTTTCTGAGTAGTAGGTCTCAATAGTGGGCTTAAAATATTCAGTAAATAATGCCATAAACAGATGTGCTGTCGTCTAGGCTTTGTTGTTCCATTTATAGGACACAGACAGAGTAGATTTAGCATAATTTTTAGGAGCCCTAGGATTTTCAGAATGGTAAGTGAGCATTGGCTTTAAATTAAAGTGCAGACAGTATTAGCCCCTAACAAGAGAGTCAGCCTGTCCTTTGAAGTTTTGAAGCTAGGCATTGATTTCTCTCTAGAGAGGGAAGTCCTAATGGCATCTTCTTCCAATGGAAGGCTGTTTCATCTCACTGAAGATCTGTTGTTTAGTGTAGCCACTTTCATCAATTATCTTAGCTAGATCTTCCGGATAACTTGCTACAGCCTCTACGTTGGCACTTGCCACTTCACCTTGCACATTTGTGTTATGGTGACAGCTTCTTTCCTTGAACCTTATGAACCAATTTCTGTTAGCTTCCAACTTTTCATGTGAAGCTTCTTCACCTCTCTTGCCCTTCACAGAATTGAAGAGAGTTAGGGCCTTGCTATAGATTAGGCTTTGACTCAAGGAAGTGTTCTAGCTGGTTTGATCTTTTATCCAGACCAATAAAACTTTCTCCATCATAGCAATAACTATGTTTCATCCATTTTATCATTCATGTGTTTACTGCAGCAGGACCTTTAATTTCCTTCAAGAACTTTTCCTTTGCATCTACAAGTTAGCTAAGGGTTTGCGGTAAGACGCCTAGCTTTCCACCTGTTTAAGCTTTCAACATACCTTTCTCACTAAGCTTAATTATTTCTAGCTTTTGATTTCAAGTGAAAGACATGCTACTTTTCCTTTCACCTTAACACTCAGAAGCTATTGTAGGGTTATTAATCGGTCTAATTTCAATATTGTTAAGTCTCAGGAACTAGACAGGCCCAAGGAGAGGGAGAGAGATGGGAGAAGGGCTAATCAGTGGAGCAAACACAATACACACAATTAATTTATTAATTTATTAATTTATTTATTGAGACAGAGTCTTGCACTGTCAGCCAGGTGAGAGTGCAGTGGTGCTATCTTGGTTCACTACAACCTCCGCCTACCGGGTTCAAGTGATTCTCCTGCCTCAGCCTCCTGAGTAACTGGGACTACAGGTGCGTGCCACCACATCCAGCTAATTTTTTGTATTTTTAGTAGAGATGGGGTTTCACCATGTTAGCCAGGATGCTCTCAAGCTCCTGACGTTGTGATCCATTTGCCTTGGCCTCCTGAAGTGCTGGGATTATAGGCATGAGCCACCATACCCGGCCACACACAACGTTCATTAAGTTCATTGTCTTATATGGGTGCGATTTGTGGCACTCCAAAACAAGTAAAAGAGTAACTTCAAACATCGCTGATCATAGGTCACCATAAGAGATATAATAATAATGCAAATGCAAATGCTTGAAATATTGGGAGAATTACAAAAATGTGACACAGAGATATGAAGCGAGCACATGCTGTTGGAAAAATAGATTTGCTTGATGCAGAATCATCACAAACTTTCAATTGTTTTTTAAAAGCAGTATCTGTGAAGCATAATAAAGCAAAGTGCAATAAAATGAAGTAAGCCTGTATATTATGGAGGTCAAGTGCTTTAATAAGAAATGATATGTCCTTATTAATGTGAGATCACAGTAATCTGTAGTGTATAGGCATTCAGCTTTGATTTGTTTTGTCAGAAGCAGGATGAGGCTGTATTCAAAATAATTTTTATTGCTTGTGTCTTATGACCTGTGGCATATAGTTAGAAGCCAGACAACTGAATAGGGGTAGATTCTGTAATTAGAATATGAAGGAAACTGACTGACCCAGAGGAGAATTTGCCCCACGATGTAAATCTTATTACCATACTCTAACCAATGTGTCAAAAAATTTCTTTCTTATTTTTTTATTTTGTTTCTTTTGAGACAGAGTCTCACTCTATTGCCCAGGCTGGAGTGCAGTAGCAGGATCTTGGCTCACTCACTGCAACCTCCGCCTCCCAGGTTCAAGCAGTTCTGCTGCCTCAGCCTCCTGAGTAGCTGAGATTACAGACCCGCACCACCATGCCCAGCTAATTTTTGTATTTTTAGTAGAGACAGGGTTTCACCATGTTGTTCAGGCTGGTGTCAAACTCCGGACCTCATGATCTGCCTGCCTCTGCCTCCCAAAATGCTGGGATTACAGAGGTGAGCCATGGCGCCCAGCTGGCAATTTCTGACTTAAAATATAAATAGAGTATGTGTTGTCTAAATTTTCTGCAATTAGTACGTATTGTTATGATTGCAATTCTGGTTCTAACGAGTGAAAAAATAAAAGAATTGAATATAGGAAGGGCAAAAAAGTTTTTTCTTAAAGTAAAATGAAAGGTAAGGCAATATCATGAAATCTTTTATTTTTATGGTACTCCAAAAATTATTTGAAATGAAAATTATTAAATTGCCTGAAAATGGGTCTTAATTGTTTATAAATGCAAACTATTGAGACAGTTTCCTTGAATTGACTTCAATAGCATTAGGTTAAATGTACCTTCCAATCCTTATGCTGTAACAGAAGTTCTGTGGTTTTGTAATCATTGCTGCCATTCCCTCTGAAAGACCACCCACATTTGATAATAGCATGTTTTCCACAGTAAAAGGATGTATGAATTTTCTCCTTTATTTAACTCGGTCTTAAAGGGATTCAAATGGTAATTTCAGCTAATAAGTTGTTACAACACATCTTATATCACCAGTCACATTTGTGTGCGGTTTAAATTTGTGATGTAAAGATCTGCATATAACTTGGATTTGGCTGAAAGGCGGTATGCTTATTATGACCACTTAGGTTTGATAACATGCTTTTGATGGCTCAATCTCACAAGAATAATTTTCCGTGAGATTTCCAGATTGTACAGCTGTGCACTTAGTTATATATCCTCTAGAAACTGCCTATGTTGTAGAATTGATCTTGGTTTTACCTGACATAAACATACAGCTTTTGGTACTATGTTTTAGTCACCACCTCTGATGTACACATATTCTTCTGTCTCTATGTAATATTAATAGTTAACTGGTTATTAGATAATCAGTTAATAGTTTATGATTTCTTGGACAAGCTCATCTTTTGTAAAAGGCTTTTTATGTAACCATATTTATCTTAGAAATTAGTTGGAATCCTGGATATCAAAAATCAAATAAGTTAATAGCAGTAGCAACCAAAAACTTCCTAAAATGCTGCTATGTATATGGCACTGTTACCATTTACTGGCAATATAGAGAAATATGTATTTATGGGAGGAGATATACATACTAAAATGTGGATTAGTGAGGCATGTAGTGAAAATCATATAGAGGTTGGGGTTGAAATTAGAACACGCAGGAAGACAGACTTCAATAAATAGCGAAGAATGGTCAGGGAACATGAATGGTCTGGGAAAATTTGACAGGAGCAAAATGTGAAGTTATTGAGAGCCTCACCTGGCACCTCAAACAGGTGCTAGACAGGCTCCTTCATGTTGATCTTGCTGTTAATTACACGTGTACATGCAATGGCATAAAAGCTAGAGTTAACTGTTTGAAATTTGATGTTGTTATTTCAGGCAGTACTTTTTAGGTGAGAATTATTATTTCAGGCACATTTCTGTTTACATGACTACCATCAATGTATGAAAAGTACCCCCTGATTTATTTGGTGTTTTTTTTTTTTTTTTTTTTTGCATCCTGGTAGCAGCAGGAAGCGGCAGGAGGAGAAATAAGCTGTAGCTCTGGTTGTTTCGTTTCTCTTGAATTACTACCTAGCAGCCATTACCAACACCTCCTTTCTCTTCTCAAAAGGTTCAATATACTTCTTGACCACTAGGAATATGTTTAAAACAAAAACAAAAACAAAAACAAACTTCCACACTACCTACCAGAACAAAGTATGTACACAACAGTATGAAAACAACATACCTGCAAGTTCAAAATAAAGGAGTAAGACATTGAGACAGGGTGGCTGTAGATGTCCACATGAAACATCTCTTACCACCTCCTAGTACCCCTCCATATGTATTATGTGCTCTTTATTTTTCCCATCAATATCTAAAATGCTGCTTTTCACCTCTTAATTCAAAGACAGAAACCGACTAGGCATCAGCTTATAATTTTCCAGCTTCTGTGGACCCTTAATGAAATATCAGTACAACAGAAATGCATTCTCAAGTTCCCTTTTCATAATAGTGAGGTTTTTACCTGTTCTCTAATGCATGTGATTTACAATCTCCCTGACCTGTGATTTCAGAAAGCATCCTGCTTTTTGTTCACAAAGCAATATCCTAGCTACCAAGTGCTTTGAGTGTTCAACAAAAGGCCGTACACTAGAGTACTATATGTGCTGGGGCAGGGATGGAGAGTAGGCAGGTGCTCTGCTATATGGTTCAGTAATTAGAGAATTCCATCATTTGAATTTGACTGGCCTCTCTTTCATTCCTGACAACATGAGCCATTTCAGCTATGCTATACCATTGCATTAAAAGGTCACATTTCCACTGTCGGAGCAAAAAGTGCAGAAGTGAAGAATTCTATTATTCAAGTAATCCAGATTCTGATTTTTTTTTTATTTTTACCTCATGTTACTCAGGTAATTATTTCATTGTGTTTTGACCTCAGAATATAATGACTGGCAAGGAAATAAAGATTAACTATATCTTTATATTGTAAACAACTCTGTTGCCATCCTTTGTTACAGCCAGGTTTAAAACTTAAAATGAATCTATGAGATGGAGAAAAATGTAACATAAATACAAACTGTTAAAATGGAACGCTATTATGTTTAGTATAGCATTTGTATTTTGTAACGTATAATGCTTAGGGAGCTGCATCTTACTTCTTCATTCATACCCATCATGTTTCTACCAAAAAGAAGAGACATTGAACAACCCCTTTTTCTGTCCCCTGCTGCAGACTGTGTAGTAGGTGATGGGAAATCTCACTGATCGTTTCTGCATTTGTATTAGGATCTTCTTTTTCTTGTTTGATTTAAACCATAAAGAACTATTGTTGCATGCTGATGAGGCACTGGGTAAAGCCTCCAGTCAGGTTTTTCTTTTTTTTTTTTTTTTTTTTTTTTCATTTTAGCTAATTTGTCTCAGAAAGTTAGACACCTGTCTTGCTTTTAATCAGGAACGTCTAAGGTCAGTTAAAACCATTTCCCATAGCTGTTTTAAGATGTGCCTGTGGCTGGCTGCCTGACCAGGTGAATAAGTAAACATTTCAGTCATTGCTCATGAGAATAAATCACCTTGCTTGGTTGGGGCTTGGAGAGAAAAGTGAATCAAATGCCACAGTCTTAACTGTAGCTGTCTCCCCACTTTGTGGAATGCCTCCATCTTTTGTGATGCAAATAGTAATTTATTTTTTCCCAATAGCAGGTCAGCCACAAGGATTTCGTTTCCTTCCAAGGTGGGGGAGCTGATTTCACCTGTCGTTATACTTTTCTACAAGATTCTTATTTACAACAGTTTCTTCATTAGTTATGTCAGAGTAGCTGCTGGTATGATCCTCTTGATATCAGGGCCTGGGAAGCAGAGTGGTTAATGATGCACGCCTTGCTAGTGTCGGTGGAGAACATCACAGAGTGACTGACTATAGGCCAAACTCATAATAAATGGAACAGTGCCACCTTTTGATCATTAAGTAGAGATACAAATTAGGATGGCTAGAATTCTGTAAGTCATACAGGTTTATTAAAAACGATCTGTGACGGATTTGTTGGTCATGCAATCCTCAAATAATAGTAACCAAATTCTTTTTTCTTTGCTTTCTTCCTTTTTTTCCTCATTGTGGCAGTATCTATGATTTGACTGTATACATTTCATGTAATAACGATGCTTTGGAAAGACTAAATTTTGCTACATTCGAGTTACGCTTTGCACAAGAATGAATTAAACATGCATTATGCAGATAATATGAAGGATACCATGGTTACCATTGTACACATAGCATCTTCTTTTATACATTTACAACTAATTTGTGGAAACATTCTGGAAAGAAAAGAAGGAAGTTAATTGAATGTTGCAGTATTTGTTTATGATGGTGAGTTGGACACTGATTTTAATTTCAAAAGGATTTTGGCTCTGCCTTTTTTTTTTTTTTCCTGCCTACCATTTCTCATGAAGCAATCACATACCAATTAATTTGAGTCTAGTTAATTCACACATTGAAATTCATTTTTCTGTATCCGGTTTTAAAGTACATCTTATTTTCTAGAGCAGTTGTAGTTTCGCAGAAAAGTTGAGAGAAAGATACAGACTTCCCGTATACTCCCTGCCTCCCACACATGCCTAGCCACCTCTGTAATCAACATTCCCCACCAGAGTGGTTTGTTGCAATTGGTGAAGCCACACTGACATAATCACTCAAAGTTAATATTTGATCTTAGGATTCATGCTTGCTATTTATTTCTTTAGTTAGACGGAGTCTCACTCTATTGTCAAAACTGGAATGCGGTGGCATGATCTTGGCTCACTGCAACCTCCGCCTCCCAGATTCAAGCAATTCCTTGCCTCAGCCTCCTGAGTAGCTGGAATTACAGGTGCCCACCACCATGCCCAGCTACTTTTTGTAGAGTAGAGATGGAGTTTCACCATCTTGACCAGGCTGGTCTTGAACTCTTGACCTTGTGATCTACCTGCCTTCACCTCCCAAAGTGCTGGGATTACAGGCGTGAACCCCCGCACCTGGCCTTTTGGTGTTTAGTATACATGTGAAGGGTTTGAATAATGTACAATTATATGTGTCCACCATTGTAGTATCCATACTCAATTTTTAGAAGAAAGAGGTAAATTACAAGAAAGTTTGGTGATATTTATGGTTTAATCAAAAAAGAAAATCTCAGAGTATGTCCTGATAGATATCAATAAGCAATCAACCCAGTTTTCCATACCATTTGCAGTTCAGTCAAAGACAAATGGTGATTGATGTCCAGAACATGCAATATTTGTATTCTAGAATTTAAAAAAAATTCTAAAATAAACCAAAATAAGTTTACTGGCTGCTTAATGTGAGATAAAAAGGTTTAAAAAGGTTTTTTTGTTTTTTTTTTCAAAATCAGTGTATACTTTACAATCCTAAAGGAATATTGCAACATTCCTTTAAATTTCCTCTTTATAAAAATTTTCCAAAATATTTCCTCATATAAATTGTCATTGTATAAAAGAAGTTTCCATGCACACTAAAACATTTTAAAAATAGTTTTCAACATTTATTAAATGAGAAGTTCAATTTGTATCTTAATGGTAAATTATTGAAGATTCCCTCAATCTTAAGTGGACCTTTAGACATTTCAGCAAAATTGGTAAAAGTTATTTTTGAACTATTGGACTTTTCCAGCAGTGAAGGCTGATGCTTATTCAACTAGACATAGGACATCTTTTCAAAGTGAAAGAGGATGAAAACTTGTTTCTGTGGGTGACTTAATGGATCTTATTCAAATGCTACCCACACCTTAGGCTTTCTATTGTATTGACATATTTACTCATGATTCTTGGGCTGGCTCCTGAGGCTTTTCCACCTAGCTTTTGCATTTTGGTGTTATCGGTCTAGACGAAGTTTAAAAATGGGTAGAATGTTTGCTTTTTTCCCCTCAAATCATCAATACTGTGTAATCCAGCATGTTTCCCATTGTGTCTTAGTAGCTAGAAAACTAAGAAAATATGAGTCCCAAATAGTAGTAACTCATATATCTCAGGTACCTAAGAACATTTAGTTTCTCTAAATCTCTTTGATGATCCTATTCTGTTTATCGTTTTTGTTATCATGAATTACATTACATTTTATTTTGATAATGTCTTAGTCACCACAGGCTGCCATAACAAATTATGATAGACTGGGCAGCTTAAACTACAGCAATTTATTTCTCACAGTTCTGGAGGCTGGAACATGCAAGATGAATGTGCCAACAAAACAGATTCTTTGTGCATGTTAGAGAAAGAGAGAAACAGAATAAGAGAGCAAGCTCTGGTGTCTCTTCTTACAAGGGCACGGATTCCATCATGAGGGCTCTATCCTCATGACCTCACCTAATCCTAATTACCTCCGGAAGGCCCCATCTCCAAATACCATCACATTGGGAGTTAAGGCTTCAACATATGAAATTTGGAGGAAAACAAACATTCCATCAGAAACAGATAGTTGCTTCAAATCCTTTAGGAAATAAATAGGGCTCAACTATAATACTATAAATTAAACATCACATGTGCAAGAGATTGTATTAAGCACTGAGGAGGATAGAAATATGTTTAAAATAAGGATTCTACTTTTGAAGAGTTTTTACTTGTCATTAAAACAAATGCAAATAACATTTGGGTCAATGACAGATCATATATATGATAGTGGTTCCATAAGATTATAATAGAACTGAAAAATTCCTGTTGCCTAGTGGCGTTGTAGCTGTCAAAATGTCATAGTGCAAAACATTACCATGTTTTTATGGTGATGACAGTGTAAGCAAACCTACTGTGCTGCTATTCATATGGAAGGGTAGCACAAACAATTATGTACAGTGTCCAGTACTTGATAATGATTATAAATTATCATGTTACAGGTTGATGTATTTATTATTAATACTATTATCATTACAGTGTACTCCTTATTTATTTATTTTTTAAAGTTAACTGTAAAACAGCCCAGGCACATGTGTTTTAAGCTAATTGCAATTACAAAAGAATCAAACAGTTGAAAATCTAAAGTTCATAAAGTAAAATAGAGTAAGCTGTTTATTTTGAAGAAAGATAATTTTTTTAGTAAATCTAGTATCACCTAAGTGTACAGTATTGATAAAGTCTACAGTAGTAAATAATAATGTCCTAAGCCTTCACATTTACTCACCATTCACCCACTGACTCACCCAGAGCAACTTCCAGTTCTGAAAGTCACTCCATTCATAGTAAGTGTCCTATACAGGTGTAATCTTTTATATTGTATTTTGGCTGTACCTTTTCTACATTTAGGTATGCTTAGATACACAAACACTATTATGTTACAATTGCCTACAGCATTCAATTCAGTACCATCTGTATAGGTTTGTAGTCTAGGAGCAATATTATTTAGTTTAAGTGTGCTGGTAGGTTTACCACCTAGGTTTGTGTAAGTGCACTCTATGATGTTTGCACAAAAACAACGCCCAGCACATTTTTCAGAACGTATTCCCATTCTTAAGTGGCGCATGACTGGGTAGATTACATTTTGCTTCATAAATTAGACTTACTTTCCAGAATTAGTATTTATAAATCATATATCTATGCTATTAAAACCAACAAAACATTTTTCAAATCAAATTTTTGTCTTCTACATGCATAAAATGTGTTCAATTTATTATGGTTAGATATACAAATGTTTTTATTCTTGCAGGAAATAATGCATTTAGTTTTTCTTTTCCACTTTGATAGAAAGTGCTACAAACAAATTCCATTCATTTTCTCAATGTAGTTGTAGCATATTTTACTTGATATACTTTGTACATAGATGTAATATACTGTATGATATATTAAAGGTAATGTATTTTTTGTTCTGTCAGAATGTACCAGATGAGGGAAATTAAGAAGATTAAATATATACTTCTCCTTAAGGCAACATATCTCTAATTAAATATAATATTCTACTTAAGGAACTGTCAGGATTGAGAGGCCATAAGATTTATATTTTCTTTCTTAAATGTCTTGAAAATTCTTGTGACTTTTTTGTGTGTGTTTCTTTTACTTTTTAAAAAACCTACTTCAAAGCCTTCTTAAAAGTCACCTTTACTGCCTTCTAATGTATTATAAACAAAGAGAGCTTCCTTTCTTCAAATATGCAGGGCTCCTAAGGGATGTCACTGGTGTGTCAAACAAAAATCAAGAGCTTGCTGTTTTATCAGCATTATCAAGCCCATCCAGTAGTGAAAGACATGTGGCAAAGGCACATGATAGGTCAAAATTCAGATTTATTTTACCCAATTCACTCCTCTCATATTTCAAGGAACAAAATCATGTACCAGCAAAAACCAAATTTCCTTCTGCTTTTATCTCATTTCCTCTTTTTGAGTCATAGCTCCCGTCAGCTTTGGGCAGAGATTTACTGAACCATGAAATATCTGCCTGCAACTATGGTTCATTATACAGGTTCACTGTGTGGTTGGAAATCTACAAGGCCTTCCTGACTCCAGATAACTCCCTCAACTGGCCTGGCCTAGTACCTGATTTTAAAAGACCCATCCCCCACCATCACCCCATTGTGAAATAGAATATATGACCAATAAAAAGCAAAATGTAATATTCTTTCATAGACATGAATACATTGAATTTTTCAGATTTTTAAAATTCAAATTGTGAAAAGGCCTTAGATAACACAACAAAGAGAGAACTGAAGGGAAGGCTTTTAGTATGAGGGATGACTACTTTGACTAGTTGGTGCATAAATGCTGACTCTGAGAAGGGACTGTGTTTTTTTTTTCTTTTTTTTTCACAGAATTGTAATTTATTATAAGAAGAAAAAGTAGAAAATAAAAAAACTTTACACTGATTTT
This sequence comes from Saimiri boliviensis, assembly GCF_048565385.1. Classification (NCBI taxonomy): domain Eukaryota; kingdom Metazoa; phylum Chordata; class Mammalia; order Primates; family Cebidae; genus Saimiri; species Saimiri boliviensis. The sequence continues at coordinate 137,005,184 of NC_133470.1, forward strand.
TAAAAGGATTACTCATGAAGATTATTGGTAAAGAATTATTTTCCTTTTTTCATTTTTTTATTTATTAGTTTAAGCTGCACATAATGAAACACAGTTGGATTATTTCTATTTTCTTTTTTTTTCTAAATATTAGGCTTCAATTTTTAGTTTTGTCTAAGAGGGCTGAGGTGGTAACATTTATTTTAATGAAGCTCAAATGAATACAGTTGGTTAATTATTTATTTCTTCCAGTGTACATTTTTTATTTTTATTTATTTTTTAAATTTTAATAGGTTTTTGGGTAAAATGGTAAAAGGACATTCTACTCAACAAACGGTTCTAGGATAACTGGCAAGCCACAAGTAGAAGAATGAAACTGGATCCTCATCTCTCACTGTATACAAAAATCAATTCAAGATGGGTCAAAGACTTAAACGTAAGACCTGAAACCATAGATATCCTAAAAGATAACATTAGGAAAACCCTTCTATATATTGGCTTCCACAAAGACTTCATGATCAATAACCCAAAAGCAAATATAACAAAAACAAAGATAAATAGATGGGACTTAATTAAACTAAAAAACTTCTGTATAGGAAAAGAAGTAATAAGCAGAGTAAACCGACAACCCACAGAATGGGAGAAAATATTTATCATCCAATAAAGGACTAATATCCAGAGTCTACAAGGAACTCAAGTCAACAAGAAAAACATAAACAATCCCATCAAAAAGTGGGCTATTTCTTGAACTGTACGTTTTTATGTAGTCTAAATTACATTATGTTCTTTATTTTTAATTTATCTTTTCTTTAGGATAATTAATGCATATGGTAAATACTCTAATAGTCCAAAATTTATAGTGACAAATGAGCATCCCAACCCTAATTCTCATGCTTTCTGTCCTGTTTCTTAGATATAATTTATATGAACAATTTCTTAGGTATTCTTCCAGAAATAGTCTATGCATATACAATTATATCTGTGTGTATCTACCTTCATTCTAACCATCGTGGGAGCATACTCTACAACTTGTCTTATGTCTTCCTTTTTTAATTAAAAATTAATTGTGAATATCCTTCTATTTATATAAATACAATGTTCTAACAGCTGTATGTTATTTTATTATATCGATGTATTATAATTTATGTAGTCCATCACCAAATTAAGAACACTTGGGTTGTTTCCAGTTTATCTACACTAAACAAATTTACAAGGGATATTCTTCTGCACAGCAGACGAAACTATCATCAGAGTGGACAGAAAACCTACCGAATGAAAAAAAAAATTGCAGTCTATCCCTCTGACAGAGGGCTAATATTCAGAATCTACAAGGAGCTTAAGCATATTTACAGGAAAAAAAATACAACCCCATTAAAAAGTGGGCAAAAACATGAACAGCCGCTTCTCAAAAGAAGACATACATGCTGCCCACGAACATATGAAAAATGGCACAACACCACTGATCATTAGAGAAATACAAATCAAAACCACAATGAGATACCTTCTCACACCAGTCAGAATGGCAATTATTTAAAAACCAAGAAAAAACAAATGCTGGTGAGGTTGTGGAGAAATAGGAATGCTTTTACACTGTTGGCGAGAAAGTAAATTACTTCAGCCATTGTGGAAGAAAGTGTGGCAATTCCCCAGTGCTATAGAGCTGGAAATGCCATTTGACCCAGCAATCCCATTACGGTTATATACCCAAACGAATACAAATCATTCTGTTGTAAAGATACCTGCACACATATGTTCACTGCAGCACTATTCACAATAGCAAAGACATGGAATCAACCCAAATGCCCATCAGTGACTGAATGGATAAAGAAAATGTGGTATATATACACCACGGAATACTGTGCAGCCATAAAAAGAATGAGATCATGTCATTTGCAAGGACATGGATGAAGCTGGAAGCCAGTGTTCTCAGCAAACTAATGCCGGAACAGAAAACCAAACACTGCATGTTCTCACTTATGAATGGGAGTTGAACACTCAAACACATTGACATAGAGAGGTGAACAACGCTTACTGGGTCCTGTTGGGGAAAGATGGATGAGGAGAGCATTAGGGAAAAGAGCTAATGCATATTGGGCTTAATACCTAGGTGATGGGTTGATAGGGGCAGCAAAACACCATGGCACATGTTTACCCATATAACAAACTTCTACATCCGGCACATGTACCCTGGAATTTAAAAAAAAAAAAAAAAAAAAAACGCAATAAAAGAATTATTAAAAACACACACAAAAAAAGTTGTTCCACATTTGCTATGCAAATATTTCTTTAGCATCTATTACAAACCAGATGTCGATCTAGATATTAGAAAGACAGCAGACTTTCTTCTCTCAGATTCTAGTACAGAGTGTATGTGGTTGATATGAAGAACAGTTTGCATAGTTTTTCTCATTTATTCCTGTCTGAGGTTTAGTATAGATAGATTTGGCTGCCTGTATTTCTCCTGTCTTGCATTTCTTTTATTCCTAGTGCTACTATTGTCGTAAGAATTAGTCTTGGGACCAGATTAGAATGTACAGAAATTCTCTTGGGGCAGCTTAAAAAATATTCCACTTCTCCCAGCAAGTTGTACCCCCAGGTCATTGCCAATAAAGAGCAATTGTAAACTATACCTTTCTGATGTAAGTCATCCTTTGTATGTAGTCTGAACACTTTCTTCTAATAATTGACTTCCTCATATACTCAGCATCTTCCACATGTCAGATTTTGATATTTACCTGTTTCATAGATTGATATTCCATGTGTAAGCTAATGCAGTGTCTACATTGCGTTGTCATGGAGAACAGCTGCTTCTAGTCAGCAGTAATAAAGTAATCCCTATACCCAATTATATGACCAAAAAACTTACAACAGCTTGTATACCAAACAAATTGTTAGTTGGTTGCTGGCTTTATTCAGAAGTTGAGAACAGTAATTATGGAAGTAGCATATTTCATCTTGTGATACAACAGGCGAGATGAGTAAGGCATTTGTTTAGAGCAGCTGGTTCTTTGGATGGACGGAAACCCAGATGGAGTAGTTCTGAGTGACTGAGCATTAGTAAGGTTATGTAGGGCTCTGGCAATAGTCATTTCTGCTTTGGGAAGATTTCAGTCAGTCATTCCAAGCTAAGAACTTGGAACAAGAAACTGGAATGTAAAGAAGATACTTTGAGTGAAAAAAAAAAAGTGATTTAAAGAACAAATGAATAGTTCATGTATACCAACCATGCATTAAGGTTATTTTGGTATGTTACAGATTTTAGAAAGTATAAGCAAAACATAGCTAGACTAAAATAAAGAAAACAGACAAGATTCAGATAAACACAATCAGAAATGATGAAGATATCACCACTGATACCACAGAAATACAAACAACCAACAGAGAATAATGTAAACCTGACTGTGGATAAACTAAAAAATCTAGAAGAAATAGATAGATTCTGGGACACATACACCCTCCCAAGACTGAACCAGGAAGAAATTGGATCCTGGAAAAGACCAATAACAAGTACTGAAATCAAAGCAGTAATGAATAGCCTACTAACTAAAAGACACCCAGGACCAGATGGATTCACAGATGAATTCTACCAGAGGTACAAAGAAGAACTGGTACCATTCTTACTGAAACTATTCCGAGAAGGAATGACTCCTCTCTAACTCATTTTATGAGGCCAGCATCATCCTGATACCAAAACTTGGCAGAGATACAACAACTACAATAACAACAAAAACTTCAGGCCAATATCCCTGATGAACATCGAGGCAAAAATCCTCCATAAAATACTGGCCAACTGAATCCAGCAGCAAGTCGAAAAGCTTACCCACAATGATGAAGTAGGCTTAAACACTAAGATGCAAGGCTGGTTCAACATACATAAATCAATAAATGTGGTTCATCACATAAACAGAACTAAAAACAATAACCATATGATTACCTCAATAGATGTAGAAAAGGCATTCGATAAAATGTAACATCCCTTCATGTTAAAAACTCCCAGTATACTAGGTGTTGAAGGAACATATCTCAAAATAATAAGAGGCATATATGACAAGCCCACAACCAATATCATACTGAATGAGCAAAAGTTGAAGCATTTCCCTTGAAAACTGGCACAAGACAAGGATGCTGTCCCTCACTACTTCTATTCAACATAATGTTGGAATTTGTGCTCAGGAAAATAAGGCAAGAGAAAGAAATATAGGGTATTCAAATAGGAAGAGAAGAAAACTATCTTTGTTTGCAGATGATATGATCCTATATTTAGAAAACCCCATCATCTCAGGCCAAAAGCTTTTTAAGCTGACAAACAGCTTTAGCAAAGTCTCAGGATACAAAATCAAGGTGCAAAAATCAGTAGCATTTCTTTACGTTAATAACAGGCAAGCTGAGAACTGAATCACAAATGAACTTCCATTCACAATTGCCACAAAAAGAATAAAATACCTATGAATACAGTAAAAAGGGAAGTGAAGGGTCTCTTCAAGAAGAACTACAAACCACTGCTCAAGGAAACAAGAGATAACACATATGAGTGGAAAAACATTCTATGCTCATGTACAGGAAGAATCAGTATTGTGAAAATGGCCATATTGCCTTTTAGTAATTTATAAATTACTAAAATACTATTTCCATTAAACTACCATTGACATTCTTCACAGAATTAGAGAAAACTATTTTAAAATTTACATGGAGCTAATAAAGATCCCAAATATCCAAGGCAATCCTAAGCAAAAAGAACAAAACTGGAGACATCACACTAGCAGTCTTCAAATGATACTACAGGGCTATTGTAACCAATACGGAATGGTACTGCTGTAGGAACAGACACATAGACCAAGGAAAATAAGACTACACACCTATAAGCATCTGATCTTCAAGAAACCTAATAACAAAACAAGCAGTGGGGAAAGGATTCCATGTTTAATAAATGGTGCTGGGATAATTGAATAGTAATATTCAGAAAACTGAAATTGGACCCCTTCCTTACACCATATACAAAAATCAACTCAAAATGGATTAAAGACTTAAATGTAAAACCCAGAACTATAAAATAAGTTGAAAGAAAACCGAGGCAATACCATTCAGGACATAGGCATTGGCAAAGATTTCATGACCAAGATGCCAAAAGCAATTGTAACAAAAGCAAAAATTGACAAATGGGATCTAATGAAATGAAAGAGCTTTTGCATCACAAAAGAAACTATCATCAAAGTAAGCAGACAACCAACAGAATGGGAGAATATTTTTGCAATGTATCTACCTGACAAAAGTCTAATATCCAGCATCTATAAGAAAATTAAACAAATTTACAAGAAAAATTACAAACCATCAATTAAAAAGTGGGCAAAAGACATGAACAGATGCTTCTCAAAAGAAGAAATACATGTGGCCAACAAACATAAAAATGCTCAATATCACTGATTGTTAGAGAAATGCAAATCAAAACCACAATGAGATGCCATATCACACCAGTCAGAATGTCTATTATTAAAAAGTCAGAAAAGAACAGATGCTGCTGAGCTCATGGACACAAGGAAACACTTTTGCACTGTTTTTGGGAGTGTAAATTGCTTCAACTATTGTGGAAGACAGTGTGGCAATTCCTCAAAGACCTAGAGATAGAAATAGCATTCAAATCAGCAATCCATTTAGCGGATGTATGCTCAAAAAAAATACAAATTGTTCTATTATAAAGATACATGCATTCTTGTGTTTATTGCATTATTTACAGTAGAAAAGATATGGAATAAACTTAAATATCCATCAGTGATAGAATGGATAAATAAAATGTGGTATATATACACCAAGGAATACTATTTAACCACAAAAAAGAACAAGATCATGTCATTTGCAGGGACACGGATGGAGCCGGAGGCTGTTATTCTTAGCAGATTATCACAAGGACAGAAAACCAATCACTGTGCGTTATCACTTGTAAGTGGGAGCTGTATGATGAGAAAATGGACATATGGGGAAGAAACAGTACACAGTGGGGTCTGTTGGAGGGTGTGGAATAGGAGGAGTAATAGCATTGGGCAGAATAGTTAACAGACACTGGGCTTAATACTCGGGTGATGGGGCTGATCTGTGCAGCAAACCACCTTGGCCCACATTTACCCATGTAACAAACCTTCTCAGCCTGCACATGTATCCCTGAACTTAATATAAAAATTGGAAAAAAAAATTAAAAGTTTTTCAAAGATTAAAATTAAAGTTACCACATTATTCGGCAGTCCAACTACTAAGTGTATATCCGAAAGAAATAAAATGATTCTGTCAAAAGCAATACCTTCACTCCTATGCTTATTGCTGCATTATTCACAGTAGCCAGTCATTGAATCAACCTGTGTTCATCAATTAATAAATAAAGAAAATATGTGTGTGTGTGTGTGTGTGTGTGTGTGTGTGTGTGTGTGAACATTTTTTCATTTGTGGCAATATGGATGAAACTGGAAGACATCATTTTAAGTGAAATAAACCATGTACAGAAAGGGAAATACATGATCTCATTCTTACATAAATTTTTTTTTTAAAAACATTGAACTCAAAGAACCAGAGAGTAAAATGGTGGTGACCAGGGAGTGAGTATGACGGGAGGATTGGGAAAGAGAAAAACACAAAGTATAAGCAAAATAAATTGCAAATTAGGTTTGCAGTAAACTTTATGAAATTTCAATACATTTTATTTCACTCTGGCTATAAATAATAGGCGAAATAATACGTGAAACTGACTTTTATTTATAACAAAATAGGATGAAAAACAATTGGAATTTGTACAATTTGTATTCTCAATTATGAAAAGAAAATTGGAAAAAAGACAGCTGATAGCGCCGGTGGTGTCTCTGACTCTGATTTCTAGATATTCTTTTGGGATAACCTCTCTGGGTCATAATATACTGCCCAGGGAATTAAGTAAACTACTTTTTTTGTGCCAAGAGCTAGATGTTTATCAACCACTAAAAAACTTTTATATAAAATGAGATATTTTTTAGAGAGAATTTAAATTTTTTCCCAGAAAAGACTTTTATTCCTGCAAGAGAAAAAATGGCTATTCTAATTTTGGATCTTCCTGTGGAACATCATATTTTCCCCTGAATATATTGAGGATTTTAATATATTTTGTTAGATTTATTGACTTTTTGCATTTATTGACGACTGAACTGGTCATCATCAGTAAAGCAATGTTAATATGACTTAAGGGACCACAAGATATCTTTCTGGTCCAGTTATTTCTCAAAAAGTAAATGTGAACAACTACTTGATCATGCAGTCCATTGCTTGGAGCTGAACCATTACAGTAATTGAAACAGTTCTTGAAATTGGTTACCATAAAATCTACATTCTACTCACATGGTCTCTTATCAAACATTTGCAAAAGGCTATGCAAAGAGATGATGTAAAAAAAATGAAACCTTCATTTAATAGGACGTTTATTTATTTTGTTCCATGAGGTAGTCTAAACAAAAATAAAATAAGATAAATTTTTATTGGGCTAAAAGGCCGAATAAGGTTAAAAAAAAAAAAGTTTCCTAGGGGCAAATGTGTTCTTAGCATCTTCATTCCATGTGTTCATTATATCATACCTAGCAAATCTAGAAATCACCACACTTACTTAAATATTTTCCTTTCTCTCATATATATTCACGATTTTATGTTTTCCGCATAGTATTTGGTTAGTGCAAACTAATCGTGGTTTTTGCCATTGGCAAAACCAATGCTGAAGACAGTTTTGCTAACAAGTAGCATTTTTTTTTTTTCCTCAGTTACAAAAATTCTGTAGTTCCTAAGTCCCTGAAAAACGAGTAGGTAAGCCTTATTTGATGTTTCTCTCTGCTTTTTGGAGGGAGGTGCTGCTTGAATTCCCTGGTCTGCCTCTCCCAGTTTCCACACACAATTTATTTACTACAGTTACCAGGGCATTATCCCTTATCTGCTGGCTTAAAAAAAAAAAACACACTTATAATTTATGGAATTTTTTCTCCTACATTTCTCTAGTGATTTTCAAGGGATTTTCAGATGTGGAAAAATGGGTGTATGTGTGTGTGTGTGTGCACCTGTGCATGTGTTTTTAGTGTTCCCTGAAAAGAACCAGGGAATGGATGACATTTAGAGAATTCTTTAAATTTCTGATTCTTCAGAGAACTGGCGATTCTGATAGTGATCAAACCTGGCATTGGAATTTATGCTATAAACTGTTATAAGCTGCCCTGTTTGCTGGTATACACCCTGTTAAAACAGCATATTTGCATGATCTCATCCTTAAAATCTTTGGGGTAAAAGCATAAAGTATTTGAATAAGTATGGTCGATGAAATTTTTATTAAAATTGCTTAAAATATTACCCAAACAATTTTTCTTTCAGTTCACTGTGTCACTAGCAGTTTTTTAAAGTACTTTAATGATCCAAACGAATTGAGAATTGGTATTAATTTCCACAAAACTTTACTTATCAGACATGAGGATTTTTTCCTTGTCTAGAGCTATCATTTCTGAAAAGCAAAGTAATTTCTAGGTGTTGTAATTTCCTAATGTCTTACATATATTGAGAAGAGAAACTTCAGAAACATTTCTTCATCTACGTAGAAATTTGATTCCAGAAAATGTACTATTGATTATAGATCTATATCTGAATTCCAATAAGTTTATTTTCCTGAATCAGAACTCCAGTGTTTTTGTAGCCTATGCAGGTGCTGCTTTCATTTTCAGGACAATTGACTCTAATTTATAAGATTCTAGTCAATAAAGTTCAATGTGCCTGTGGTTGTACTGTCTGCTGCTTATTATTTTCTTATTAATGGAATAACAACATATGGTCCTTTTAACTACACCAAAAAAACATTCAATAGGTTTTCAGTTCTGTGCCAAGATTGCATTGCTTTTCTTAAGTTGACAGTCAGCATTGGCATTTGGCTCTTCTCCACGTATGTTTTGGATGGACACTGCTTCTTGTGAAAGAGAAAGGATGTCATTATACCATATCAATATGTGATTGCAAACTGCCCCCAGAAATTTTGTTTTACCTGCTAAATTGGGGTTTGACCTTGTACTGCTTAGCATAGTCATTAAAAAATATGAAATCCCATTGTTTTAATAGTTATTAAGTAACAAGTATTTATAAAATAAAATTTACAAATTATATACTACATGCAATGATTAATACTGAAATTCTTCTCTCACCCACCCAGTTTAGGATAAACCATTATCAATATCTTTCAAGTCTGTCATGTATCCCATCCTTTCCCTCATCTCACTGAAGTGGTTTTTTCCTGAATTTTGTGTTTATTATTCTCTGGCTTTTCTTTATACTTTCACCATATATGTTTATATCCCTATCGAATTATCTTTTTGGTCTTGTGGTTTAATCTTTACATTTAAAAATTATATCGTGGGCATTCTTCTGTGGCATTTTCTTGTGTGATTTGTTCTTAAGATAAATATTGTGTCCTTAGACTATATTGTTTTATCAAGTTGCAATTCATTATTATTTGCTGCTGTATAGAAAATCCCAGTAGATGACTACTCAATAATGTATTTATTAGTTCTACTATTCATGGGCATTTAGTTATCTCTTTCTTTTCTTCTTATTACAAACAATGTTACTATGAACATTGATATAACTATCTCTCTCCTAGTGTACATTTGCAAGAGTTTAGCAAATTTATATACCTAGGAGTGCTATTGCTGAGTCATAGGGTACATGCAACTTCTATTTTACTAAATAATGCTAGTGTATTTCAAAATAGTTATGGATAAGTGCTTGAGTTGCTCTGCATTGTTTACAATGCATAATACAATAAGACTTAAATCTGTTCCAATATGGTGGGTGTGACATGGTATCACATTTGAATGATTTTTACATTTTGCTTAACAATGAGGTTGAGCTTCTTCTATATGGCCTTCTTATTGGCCATTTGTGCTTCCCTTTTCTTGAAGTGACTGCCCAAAGATTTTGCAGATTTGTCTATAGGGCTCTGTATTTTTCTTATTGATTTTTGAAAGTATAGTTCAGACACTAATCCTTTGTCACTTATTTGTTGCAGATGTTTTTTTTTTTTCAGTTCATGATGTTTCTTTTCATTTTATGATGTTTCAGTGAAGAAAAGCTTTAAATTTAAGCATAGTCAAATTTGATCATTTTTTGATTTATGTTTTTTGAGTTATGTGTTTTGCTTAATGAATTATTATCTACCTCAAATTCACAAAAATACTTTTCTTCATTGTTTCTAAAAGTTTACATTTTTAATTTTTACATTAAAATATTTTTAATCTATGTGAATATTTCCCTGTTTATCAAGCAATATGTAGGGATTCAGTGCCATATGGAGAGTACATTGTTAGAGAGCTATCGATATGTTCAGCCTTTCCACACTGATCTGCAGTGCCAGTTCTGTCATAAATCAAATTTTAATAAATGTTTTTATCTATTTTTGGGTAATTAATTCCATTACATTAACTAATTTGTCTATTCCTCTGCTAATACTTCATTGTCTTTATTATAGCTTTATAAAAACTCTGGATAAATGATGGTTTCACTTCTTGAGTGTTATGACGATGCTCGGTTCTTTGTTCTTACATATAAATTTTAGAATCATATTGTGAACTTACAGACACATACACACATACACATATTCTTGTTGAGATTTTGTTTGATATTGCATTGAATTTATATTTCAATTTGACATTGAAATATATTTCAATATTGACATTGCTGTAATATTGAATCTTCAAATCTACAGCCACAGTAAGTCTCTCAATGTAGACATTTTAACTAGTTTTCTAAAATTTTATTATCATCTCCATAAGGTTTTTGCAACTTACTTGATGACTTCGGTACTGTTCTTTACATTATTCTTGCATTTTCTATATATTTTTTTTTCCTGGAATGTAGAAGGGCAATTGATGATTTTATGTCCCACAATTTTGCCAAACTGCCTTATTCTAATTGTTTATCTGTAGATTACTTTGGGTTCCTATGCGGATAATCTTATTACTTGTAAATGCAATTTTATTAATTTCCAATTATTACTCCCCACTTCACCCTTTTTATTGCCTCATGTGCTGGCCAGGTCTTCTTGTAAAATGTTGAATAGCATTTTTGAAAGCAGTTGTTATTTCTTGTTTCTATTCTTTAAGAGAATAGTTTTAATATTTTACCACTCAGGTCATATTTGTTGAAGGAGTTATTTTAAAAAACCTTATACCAAGTTAAGTCTTTCCTTCTATTTTAGTTTGCTGAGCTTTATTTTGAATGGGTATTAAATTTCATCATATACTTTTTTTCTTTCCTTCAGCTCTTGAGATAATTTTTTCACCTTTAAATTGTTCATGTGGTGAATTATCATATTGGATTCTACCTGCCTGCACATTATATCTTTCAGTCCACTTTTTTCTCTACTCATTCTGGTGGAAGTCAGTCCTATCAGCTGTGTGCAGGTATAGCACAGCTCTTGCCTCACATGTACTTCTTATCTCTCACTCTCTGCCTCAAGATCTTCTCTAACACCATGGTATAGAATGCCCTGAGTACCTACTTGCAGGTTATACACATACAGGAAAGGAGAAGGAGCTAATGCCCCATGGAGCAACCCAAGCTAGTCAAAAATATTTTTATCTTCTCTACTTGAAATGGATAATTCTGGTGTTCTTTGTGCCTTCATAGATGGGTCTAGAATAGTCTAAGACATGTTGCCTGCACGTGAGAACACTCAATTTTATTGGCTTTGTCTCTTTCCTGGTTTCAATTTCTCCAAATAATCATGTGCCTGTAAATCCTTGTGTGTGGGTGGTGGGTGGAGTGGAATGGGGACTCAGGTTAATAATATTATATTATGGTTTATTCAGTGTTAAATCAACTGTATATTCTAGGATAAGCCCATTATGATCATGGTGTCTAATATTTTGTACAAGTGGATTTGATTTACTGATTATTTGCTTGTTATTTTGCATCAATTGCGTGAGACACATTGGCCTAAAAAATTTCTTTTCTTTGTAAGGCTCTTATAACATAGTTATGCTAATCTCAGGGAAATGAACCTGTGAGTGTTCCCTCTTTTTCTATACTCTGGACTAATTTGTGAAAAATTGAAATTATTTATTTCTTGATTGCTTGATAGACCTCAATTCTGAAGTTTTTATTGTGAGAATATTTTAAACTACAGATTCCATTTATTTAATATTTTGATATTTATTACTGAGACACTTTTATTGAGTCCTTTTGTCTAAGGTTTGAATGTATAAGGATACAGCTATTCTCATATCTACTTTCTGTTTTTCATTCAATGTTTCATTCAAACGTTAATTCGTAACTCTTTTTTACTCCTTCCTCCTTCCTTTTTTCTCTTTTACCATTTTAATATTTATTTTTTATTTTTTCAGTATCTTCAAAGAAACAATTTGCTTTCTTTATCCTTCTTATTCTAGTCTGCTTTCCAGTTTATTTCTGCTCTTATATTTACTTTTTCCTTTTATTTTCTTTAGGATTATTTTTTCTACTCTATTCCTAATCACTTAAACTTAATGCTCAGCCCATTTGTTTTCAGCTTTTATTCTTTTCTAATACAGTCATATGTCCTTTATAATGGGGATCCGTTCTGAGAAATGCATCACTCGACAATTCTGTCATGCAGAAGCCAGTGTGTACGTACACAAACCTAAATGGTAGAGTCTACTGCATGCCTAAACTATATGGTACAACTAAAATAACAATAAAAAAATAGGATAAGTAAATACATAAACTAGTAAAATAGTTGTTTATTATTATTATGAAGTATTATCTGCTGTACATAATTGTATGTGCTATACTTTTATCCATCTGGGAGCACAGTAGGTTTGTTTAAAGTACCTTAATCACAAACTTATGGGTAATGTGTTGTGCTACAATGTTATGACATCATTAGATGATAGAAATTTTACAACTAAATTATAATGTTATGGAAACACCATCGTATATGCAGTCATTTGTTGACTGAAATGTTGTGAATGCAGTACATGACTATATAATCATTAAAAGGATTGTATTTCTTTCTAACTACCGCTTTAACTTTACTCTGTTACTGTTATCTATTGCTGCATAGCAGACTATCTCAAAACTTTGGGTTTAAAGATTAATTTATTATATCTCACCATCCTGTGGGTCAGTCAGTACTTCACACTAGACATAGTAGGGATGGCATGTCTCTGCTTTATGATGTCTCAGGAATCAGCTCTGATACCTTAAGTGGGTGGAGGCTGGAGCCGCTGGGGCTGCCTGACTCTCTCTCTCTCTCTCTCTCTCTCTCTCTCTCTCTCTCTCTCTCTCCATCACTACTCCCCTTCCTCAACACCACTAGTGCTTCCTCACAGTATGGTAGCATTTGAGTCGTTGAACGCTTCTTTTATTTCCAACTTTTATGTTCTGGGGTACTTGAGCAGGATGTGCAGGTTTGTACATAGGGAAATATGTACCATATTGGTTTTCTGCACAGATCATCCCATCACCCAAACATTAAGCCCAACAACCACTAACTATTCTTCCTCATCTTCTCCCTCCTCCCACACTCAACCCTCTGACAGGACCCAGTATGTGTCCCCCACCGTGTGTTCCTGTGTTCTCATCATATATGCCTATTATTATTCTGAGTATGTCCCTTAAATATGTAGTATATTTAGAGTGTTTAACATGTAGGGATGTTGTATTTTAACGCCTTTTTTGCATCTATTGAGATCATCACGTGGTTTTTGTATTTAGTTCTGTTTCTGTGGTGAATCGCATTTATTGATTGGCATCTGTTGAACCAGGCTTGCATCCTGGCATTGAAGCCTGTTTGATCACGGTGGATACGTTTATTGATGTGCTGGATTCAGTGTGCCAGTATTTGTGTGTGTGTGTGTGTGTGTGTGTGTGTGTGTGTGTGTGTGTGTGTGAGATTCTGCCTTTTGGATGGACCACTATTTATTTATTTATTTTTAATTGTACTTTAGGTTTTAGGGTACATGTGCAGATCATGCAGGATTGTTGCATAGGTAAATACATGGCAAGGTGATTTGTTGAGGCCATCCCCCCGTCACCTATATCTGGCATTTCTCCCCATGTTATCGCTCTCCAACCTCCCTACCCCACACTGTCCTTCCCCTAGTCACCCCCAACAGACCCCAGTGTGTGATGCTCCCCTCCCTGTGTCTATGTGTTCTCATTGTTCAACACCCGCCTATGAGTGAGAACATGCGGTGACCATTAGCCAGAGTAATAAAAAACAAAACAGAGAAGAATCAAATTAATACAACAAAAAAAAAAAAGATAAAGGGGATATCACCACTGATTGCACAGAAATACAAACTACCATCAGAGATTGCCAGTCGTTTTTTAAGGATTTTTGCATCAATCTTCATCTGTGATATTGACCTGAAGTTTTCTTTTTTGTGTTGTATCTCTCTGCCAGGTTTGGTATCAGGATGATGCTGGCCTCATAGAATAAATTAGGGAGGAATCCTTCCTTTTCGATTGTTTTTGAAATAGTTTTGGTAGAAATAGTACCAGCTCTTCTTTGTACCTCTGGTAGAATTCAGCTGTGGATTCCTTAATTTACCAATGCCTAATTTGATCTCTTTAAATCTCTCTGATTAATATGAGAATATTAGAGCACATTATTGTCAGTAATGTATTTTAATTCTGTATAATAACTTCATGAAATATGATTCTTCCAGAGTCCATATTTACCACTTTGTTTACTATTCTTTCCTTCTTTTATCTTGAGCCTTCTATCTGGGATAATTTTCCTCCTGCTTGAAGTATTTCCTTTGACATTTTTTTTAGTGATGGTCTGATAGTATAAATCTCAATAAGTTTTGGGTAGCCTTAAATTGTCTTTATTCCACCCTTTCCTTTTATTGCAGTCAGGAAGAAGGTCTGACTCGGTCACACGGGCTGGCGTGTATTGGCAAAATCATGGCTCACTGCAGTCTTTACCTCCCAGGCTCGAACAATCCTGCCACCTGAGCCCCCTGAGTAGCTGCAACTACAGGCCTGTGGCACCACACCGGGCTAATTTTGTTTATTTTTTTTCTTTTAGAGATTAAGTCTCACATGTTGCCTAGGCTGGTGTTGAACTCCTGGGCTAAAGGGATCCTCTTACCTCAGCTTCCTAAAGTTCTGTGATTAGAAGCATGAGCCACCACACTTGGACTACATCCCTTCTTAAAATATATTTCTCCTGGGAATAGATTTCTAGGTTGATTTCTCTCTTTTTTTTTTCCCCTCAGCACAAAGAAAATACAAATTCACTGTATTCTGCATTACAGTGTTGTTTTTAGAAAGTCAGCCATCAGTGTATTTATACATTTTAGTATGTGATCGGTCTTTTCTTTTCTGGCTGCATTTAAGATTTTCCTCTTTGTGGTATTCTTTACTTTCGTTATGATGCACACAAGGATGGATTCCTTTTTATGTAAACTCCTTTGAGATTTGTTGTGCTTGTTGAACTACCAGTTCAACAATCTCTCAGATTATTGCTTTAAATTCTGTTAACATTCTCATCAGTTAAATCTTCAAACGTGATCTCTGCCTATTTGACTCCCTCCTCTGCTTTTGGAACTCCAATTATGTGGTAGTAAAACTTTTTACTCCATATTCTACATCGTTTAAATCCCTTTTACTGTTTTTCATCTCTGTGTTTCTCCGTGTCATGCAGCATACCAATTTCTTAAGATGTCTCCAGTTTTCTATGTTGTTAACTGTATTTAATGATGTTACCCACAAATGCAATTTTTTAAATTATGAAATTGTCATATTCTGACATTCTATTTTGTTCTTTTTTAGATACACTTGCCACTTTTAATATTTTTAAGTTTCACCTTTATTTTTTGAAACATTAACTACTATCATTATGTGTCTTATAGTTCCAATTCCTTAAGACTTGATAGGTTACTATTTTGTTGTCTGTTACTGTTGGTTCTCAGTCATGATATTATTTTCTAGATTTCCCTTTTAAAAGACTGTCATAGTATGTGGATGGTTATATCAGCAAAAATGAAAGCTTAATAGTCTATTGATATTTTACATACATTCTATTAGCATACGGAAAGTATTTCATTTTTTGATAAATAACAGATACCTGCCTATGTAAAGATGTATGTCAGTCAATTATATAATGTGCTATTCTGGGATTTATTGACTGGGGAGAATGATAGGCAGAGTTATCCAAAGGCATTAGAAAAAATACTCAATTGATTCTAAATCTCTTAGAAATTGATACATTACAAAATTGGAACTTCTACTGAGTTTAAAATTTCGGAGTTAAAATAAAATACCCCTCCCCAAAATTTGAAGCCTAAGATTGCCAGCTTTTCATTTTACCAAGAACATATACTGTATATAACACATATTATAATATATTATCATTATTTCATATAAGAGAGGTTATATTAAATTCAAAAATGTACAAAAGATTAAGAACAATCTTCTTAAATAGAGACAGTG
This sequence comes from Saimiri boliviensis, assembly GCF_048565385.1. Taxonomy (NCBI): domain Eukaryota; kingdom Metazoa; phylum Chordata; class Mammalia; order Primates; family Cebidae; genus Saimiri; species Saimiri boliviensis. The sequence goes on from NC_133470.1 coordinate 137,021,615, forward strand.
AATAAACTGATCATATAAAATTGAACTTTTTGTAATTTTATCACAGAGCAGTGAAAAATAGAGACATAGTCAGAACCATGATCCATGGACTGCCATTTGGGAACCATTATTCTAGAAACCAAACCTGGAAACTTCAAATTTAGGGATTTTGCCTCTGCGGAAATCAGTTACCTTACTCTGTTCAAATGATACAGACTCTCTTCCTGATTCTATCCATTTGTTTGCAGATACATAGTACTGGTTGAAAGATTACCTGTGATAAAATGTGGCTAAATCAGAGAAAATCTATTCCTTCCACTTTAAAAACTTAAGAAAAATCACTTGAAAAATTCAAACCTTAGCACAAATAGATCAGCAATATCCTTTCTTCTATGAAAGGTAACCTTTTATTCAGTGAATGCCATCAATTTTCTTTTTACTTTTAGTTTTGGATACACAGAAACCTCAGAGTGTTGACTATAACATAAACTTACAGTCCTTATTGCATAATGCAAGCTCTGGGAAAAAGACGTCAGTCACTTCTAACCATCCTTGTACAAACAGAATATCTGAAATTGTGCAAACCATGGCATGAAAGGAAAAACACCTCTTTCATTTCTTTCACTGTCTTTCCTTCTTTCTGCTTGAAAATAGATGCTTGAAACCCTTCATCACAGCTTCATCTTGCTTTGCTGTCAAACACTTTTCTCTTAAGATGCCTCAACTACTCATCTTCCTTATATGTAGGGTAGAACATCTTGCAGATTGTTAGTTTTTTCCTTCTTATTTTCCTATAATCTGATAATTAGCATGCTGGGTGTTATACTAGTGATTGTCTTCTTATTCTCACTACCCGGAGCCTCTTGCCATCCTTACCCCCATCCCCCATCACTCCAGGCATCCGGAAAGAAATGTGTTATGTTCTAGTCTTTGAAAGGGAGCTTTTGCTGACATTCGTTTTGCCTTTGTAATACAATTAAAAATCCTCTTCAGCTGGGCATGGTAGTTTAATCCCTGCAATTTGGGAGGCCAAGGTGGGTGGATAGCTTGAGTCCAGGAGTTCAAGAGAAGCCTGGGCAACATGGTGAAACCCTGTCTCTATAAAACATACAAAAATTAGCCAAGCATGATGGCTCACACCTGTAGTCCCAACTAGTGGGATGGCTGAGGTGGGATGATCATCTGAGCCTGGGGAGGTCAAGCTTGGCCTGCAGTGAGCTGTGATTGCATCACTGCACACCAGCCTGGGTGACTCTGTCTCAAATATATATAAATATACTTTTCTACCTCCTGGGAGGTGGAGATCTCATTACTTTTTTCTAATTGTACAAGTTACTTCACATACACTAAAATAATGGAAATAGCAAGAGCACATCCAGTGAGACTGCACTGCAAGTTTGAAACCATGCTTTTGTTATTCAACTCTTTCTAGATGTTATTCAAACTTCTCCAGGTGTAAAGTTAAAAAATAATGTCAACATAATAGGAAAGAAACATAAAGAGACAGGTTTATATGTTGTTGACAAAAAGTTTTAAGTCATAGGCAAAAACTGGGTCATGTTGTTTAACCCTCCTACTTAAATATATATAAGCAAACTGACTTGGTTCTTTTACTAGGTGACTTAATCCTTTCTTGCATGAATACAATTATTGTATAATGTTTGCCTAATACAGCCTTTATCTTCTCTTGAAATATATTGCTTCCTTTTAAGCATACAAAAGTAACTTACATTTTTGTCTATTTGTTAACTACCAAGAAAATTTGAAAATAATTAAAATTATATATATATATATATATATATATATATATATATATATATATATTTGAGACAGAGTCTCACTCTGTTGCCAGGTGCCAGGCTGGAGTGCAGGGACGTGATCTTGGTTCACTTCAGCCTCAGCCTCCGGGGTTCAAACAATTCTTCTGCCTCAGCCTCCTGAGTAGCTGGGAGTACAGGCACACGCTACCACGCCCAGCTAATTTTTGTGTTTTTAGTAGAGACGGGGTTTCACCATGTCGGCCAGAATGGTCTCAATCTCTTGACCTCATGATCCACCTGCCTCGGCTTCCCAAAGTGCTGGGATTACAGGTGTGAGCCACTGCGTCCTGCTTATTAAATATATTAATTAGGACATTTAATAGTCTGTATTTTTTTATTATCGATTACAAAATTATCCAGAGGAATTTATCAGTTCTACAGATTTTGTAGCTATTGAACCAAACAGCATATTTTAATTTTTAATTTTTAATTTTTTAATTTTTTAGAATTTTGTGAGTCTATAGTAGGTAAATATATTTATGGAGTATATGAGTTGTTTTGATACAGGCAGGCCATGTGCACTAAACATATCATGGAGAATGGGATATCCATCTCCTAAGCATTTATCCTTTGAGTTAAAAACAATCTATTTACACTCTTTAAGATATTGTTAAATGTACAATTATTATTGACTAAAGTCATCCTATTATGCTATCAAATAGTATGTCTTATTCATTCTTTCTATTTTTTGTACTCATTAATCACCTCCTCTTTCTCCCAAGTCCCGCCCTACACTTCCCAGCCTCTGATAATCATCCTTCTACACTTTATGTCCATTATTTCAGTCGTTTTGGTTTTTAGATCTTACAAATAAATGAGAACATGCTATGTTTGTCTTTCTGGGCCTCGACTTATTTTCACTTAACACATGATCACCAGTTCTATCCATGTTGTTGCAAATGACTGAATCTCACGTTTTCATGGCTACATAGTACTGCATCATGTGTATATACCACATCTTCTTTATCCATTCATCTTTTGATGGACACTTAGGTTGCTTCCAAATCACGGCCATTGTAAACAGTGTTGCAACAAACTTAGGAGTGCAGATATCTCCTCAATCTACTGATTTCTTTTCTCAAAACTGTTCTCCATTGTAGTTGTACTAACTTACATACCCAGCAACAATGTACAAGATGATTCTTTTTTCTCCACATTCTCACCAGCATTTTTTTGTTGCCTGCATTTTGGATATAAGCCATTTTAACTGGGGTGAGAAGATGTATCACTGTAGTTTTCATTTGCATTTTTCTCATGGTCAGTGATGTTGAACACCTTTTTATATGCCTACTTGCCATTTGTATGTCTTCTTTCCATTCATATTCAACTCTATTATTAATAAGCAAGGACTTACTCTTGCCATTTTGCTGTTTGTTTTTCTGGTTGTTTTGCGGCCTTCCTTGTTTCTGCCCTTCCTGTTTTTCTTTAGTGAAGGTGATCTTCTCTGGTGATATGATTTAGTTTCTTGCTTCTTATTTTGTGTGTATCCATTATATGTTTTTCGATTTGAGGTTACAATGAGCCTTGCAAATAATATCTTAGAACTCATCACTGCAAACTGATAACAACTTAGCACTGATTATGTAAACAAACTAAAAACTAATAAAAACTCTGCACTTCAACTTTATCCCTTGACTTTTCGAGTTTTTGTAATTTTCGTAATTTTTCTTTATGCCTTTTTGTA